>NC_072828.1:8312500-8492500 GCF_027744805.1 Dunckerocampus dactyliophorus
AAATGAGGCCTGAACATCTCCATTGTGTTTATGACGTCAAGTGGGTTTGCTTCTGCTGGGAAACAGCAGATATCTCACTTGGAGCTTACAAGGAACCATTGGAATCTTACTGTTAGTTTCAATTGGGTCTTGGTGGCTGTTGTGTGTAATGTGTAACATCTCCACTGATAGAACAGAGTTCTTAATTTGATCTTGTACAGCGTCCAGCATAAATTTGAACGCCATAAAAAGTTTTAGGATATCATGCACCATCAGACACCATCAAATATTCTGCTTTTACAATCATTATAATGTTCACTGGAGCGGTGCAACTGCACTGCATCATACTGAGAGCTGTTTCTAATATTTTGACCCCCCCCCCGTGTAGCGAAATTGAGTTTTTAAAATGTTACAAACAGCTCTCAGTATGATACAGCACAATAATGGTAATGGTTTACCGTAGTTTATTTCAAACGTGCTTAAAAAGTTACGTTGAGGCTCATTGCACAATTCAGCATGTGTGAAAAGTAGCAGCAAGCTTATTTAATTATACCCTTTCTCCGTGTCGCAGCAATTGCTCATAGTTTATCTCATGTGTTCAGTTTCTTTAATAGTAAAAGGAAAGGATACATAGAGTTTGTTCAAGAATTCAAAAAAAAAATTCACAAAAAAATAATATAAAATAGCAAAAAAGAAAAATAAATGAGTAAATCAATAAATAAATGATAAGTAAATAAATTGACTAACATTGTGCAAGTGCAGGATATATGATAAGTAGATGTATTTGTCACATTCTACGAACCTGACAAACGAGTCAAAATTTAAAGTTGGAGTACACTCAGGACTTGCTTATTTTTTGCAGTGTTCAGTCACCACCACATCATAAAAATATGCAAAAATAAAACTGTACAATGTTAAAATAGTGGCACTGATATGTCAGTGATAACAGTCGTGATGTGTGGACGCCACATGATTTTTTAGCTATCACCACATCATAACTTTATACCGTTTTATTCACCTGGAGTCATTTGGATGCATAACTTCAGCCAAGCTTCTTTAATAGCAGCAGACATGAAAGGTAACGAAGTTTTTGTCCTTCGGCCCAGGGTGCGGCCCAGGGTGCATTGGCGGCCCACGGCTGGTGTTTTAGGGGCCCTCTGCCCCTAAATATATATTTTAACAAGGAAAATACCAAAAACTTGAAAAAAACATCTGTAATTTTACAAGAATAGTAAAAATATCAA
The DNA here is from genome assembly GCF_027744805.1 of Dunckerocampus dactyliophorus. Lineage (NCBI taxonomy): Eukaryota > Metazoa > Chordata > Actinopteri > Syngnathiformes > Syngnathidae > Dunckerocampus > Dunckerocampus dactyliophorus. Next base: position 8,313,724 of record NC_072828.1, read on the forward strand.
GAAAAAGAAGTGATATTCTAACGACAAAAAAGTCGCAATTTTACGAGAATAAATTCTGAATATTATGACATTATGTCATTTAAGTAACAAAGTTAAAATATTAAAGAAAAAATGTGTTATTTTTTAAATGTTGTATTATTATGAGAAACAAACAAAACAAACAAAAGTTTACATTTTGGGAAAATTTGGTTGCGGAAAAAGTTCTAATTTGATGGGAATCAAGTCAAAATATTATGATAAGAATGTACAAGAAGAAAGTTTAAATAGTTGGAAAATTACAAAAAAACAATAGCAGAAATGGCAAAAATAGCTGTAATTTTACAAGAAAAATGTATTTTCACAAGAAAAAGTCGTAATTTTATGAGAATAACCCCTAATTAGGGGAGAAGCGGCATAGAAAATGGGTGGTTGGATAAACTCGTGATAATATCGGAAAAAGAATACATTTTAGTAGCATACGGTTGAAATATTAAAGAAAAAATGGTTGTTTTTTTAAAAAAGTAGTAATATTTTGAGAAACAAAAATAAAGTTGTAATTTTTTGAAAATTAGGTCGGGGAAAAAGTTTTAAAATTATGGAAATAAAGTTATAAAAAAAATCATAATATTACATGAAGAAAATATACAACGATTATTTAAGAAAACTTGAAATATTTCAAAAAATGTTTAAAGAACACCGCAAAAACGGGAAAAATTTCAAACCACTAATATGCTTTTTCACCTACTGTATATCACAAAGCTGAGATGCATTTTTTTTTTAAATATACCTTGCAGCCTTTCATACTCCACTATGTGTCCCTCGGTGGAAAAAGTTTGGACACCCTGGTGTTGCAGAAATTGTGTGCACACATCAATAATGACTTCCACTGCAAATCGTTTTACAAGATGCAATTCAGGACCAGTCAATAAAACCATGATATTCCTGTCAGGTTTTTGTGTCCTTTTTTCCCCCTCGATATCCAGGATTAAATCATCAATCAAGAAAAGACCAGACGTGATGCTAAATTGACTATATCATCAATATACCTCAATAATGTAACAATTACAACCATGGAATTTCAATTTCACCTAAGACAAACAGTTTCAAAATACACATAGAACAGCAGATCCTTGGAAAGATCTCTCCAGGTTTGTAGAACATATCATACATAATAAAAAGAATAGAGAATACATTGTAAAGGAAAACTGACTTAATGTGTCAATAATAACATATAATAATAAACATATTGTAGAATTTTTGAAGCAGCTCTTGTATTGGCTCGCACTAGATTGCGTAAGAATCAGGGATGTAAATCTCTTTGCGATGGAGAATTCGATTCGAATTTAGATACACAGATTACAGTGCGACTCAAAAACGATGATATATTTAAGAAACAGAATGATTCGATACGGTGTAGAAATGATACGATTAACTTTGATTCAATGGTTCATGTTGATGGAGACATTAATCTTACATTAGAAAACAAAGAAGCCGATTCTATAAAAGTGGCATTCTTACAGTATTTTCAAATGTGCAAAAGAGCACATATCCCCAAACATGCTGTAAGACAGGGGTCCCCCACCATTCAAACTTTCAGGCTTAGTGGTTAAAAAAAAAAAAAAAAAAAACACAGAAAAAAATAATTAGTAATAACTACATCAAATTTTATGTAAATGGATATCAAAATATTTCCAATTTTGGAAATATTGGACATTATTGTATTCGAAAACTAATACACAACTAGAAATCCCAGTTTTTCATACGGTATTTTGTTTGTTGCGAGCGGCGACATGTCCCTCTTTGTTCAAAGGTCCTTGAACGCACCATGTAACTTTATCCTACAGTGCACAGATAGACGACTACTGTATTTTTTCCCCTTTTTCTTTCACCTCATATTTGGTCCCAAATGCTGATACCATGTGGGAATGCATAAAGGTAAGATTTGATGACGTTATTGAGGGCTAATGTGAATATTATTCTGCTGGATTTGTGCACAACCTCAAGTTCATTCATGCTAGCAAACAGCGACGTATAATCTTCTCTCTGAAAGACAAACTATGGATGGTGGGTCTGCATTCATTGAGTGCTTTTAATTTGATGTCATTCCTGTCTTTGTTTTACACAATACCAAATATATGATAAATTAGATCGCTGTAATGTACACATTGCTCCTATTTACATCCATTCTCGTCTTCAGTCATGGTAATCTATGTTGAATGTGCAATCCTTTGCCGATGACTATCCTTTCGGCGCCATGTTGTTTAAGAGACAGAATGTCAACTGGTTGCGATCTCGTGATACCCAATTTATGGCTGATTCGAATCAAACCAGCAACCGTATTGCTCGCTTGTCAACCGGATATCTGGTCGCATCGGTTTATTGTTCACCACTCTAGTAAGAAAGTGTCCACAACATTACTCTTCCTGCTGGAAATATGTATTTCTATTTATGTATTCTGGTTTAAAATACAATCAAAATGTTTTGTGCTGAAAGATGAAAGCGTTGCTCCACATTGACGTCCCACATAAAGTCTGCTCCGAATAAGCGCCTTTTATTTCCAGCTTTTTTTGAAGTTTTATCATGTTTTATGTTTCTTCTTTGGGGGAGGTGGAGGGGTGTCCCACTTTGCTCCACCATGAGAACACTGACATATTGAATAAAAATGCTTTAGCATGCAGCGCTTGCAGGCAATGCATCCTCATCATTCTTTCATATATTTACTGTACATTAAAGGCTGTGAGCGTGCATGCAGGACAGTGTAGGCATTCCAGTCAGGTCCTCAATCTTGTTCCTGAGGTCCTTTGACAGCTCTTTGGTCTTGCCCACGGTGGGTAGATTGGTAGGTATAGCTAGATATAGATCTTTACATAGGATGCTGGGTTATGAGAGGCTGTATGTGGCCTTCACGCTGCATCGGATGCACAGATTGGTCGCCTTTGAAAGAGAAAAGTCACCACAATGACACGCCTGATGTTGTCAATAGAATTAGCTTCATGAAGGGTGAGAATAATGATCACAGACGTAGCGCTGTCATTGATCATCTGCGATTGGGGGTTACAGATCAACATGTGTCGCGTTCGCAACAACAAACAGGTATTAGTTTATTAGGAATTAACGCAAACACACACGTCTGTTATTTCAACCGCAGATGAAGATGTCTGACCCTGAGAAACGAGAAGCTGCTTTATCATCTCCACTGTGAAGTCATTTAAAATGAACAGACTCTAAATCCCCACTAGAACATCCCAGATTGACCACAACCAATCACAGGAGCTGCTCAGTCTTTGGACTTGAAGTTACATTTGCAAATTTTACCGTGCACCTTCTCCAAATGTACTAGTCCAGGGCGGCATGGCTTTTAACAGAAACCAAGAAAAGTGAGCACATCATCCCAATTCTCACCTCCTTGCATTGATTTCAAGTCTGTTTTAGAATTGATATTACTTTCTCTCTCAAGTGGCCTGGGAGCGCCTCAGGATCCACTGGGAGGAGCTGGACGAAGTAGCTGGGGAGAGGGAAGTCTGGGCTTCCCTGCTTGGGCTGCTGCCCCCACGACCCGACCTCGGATAAGCGGAGCAGATGGATGGATGGATTTTATTGTTTGTTTTTAAGGCTTTGAATGGACTGGGCCGCACGGTGGCCTAGTGTTTAGCATGTGGGCCACACAGTCAGGAGATCAGAAAGATTAGGGTTCAAATCTCCGTTTGGGCGTGTCTGTGTGGAGTTTGCATGTTCTACGGTTGTGTTTTCTCCGTTACTCCGGTTTCCTCCCACATTCCAAAAACATGCATGCTAGGTTAACTGGAGACTCTAAATTGTCCATAGGTGTGGGTGTTGAGCGAGGCTTCAGCACACCCCCGCTACCCTAATGGGGACAAGCGGCATAGAAAATGGAGGGATGGATGTCCACACGGGAACGCTTCTGGGATTTTTTCTTTTTTTTTTGGCGGGTTGAAAAAAAATTCGTTTCCACACTGCGCCGGGTTAGTAAATAGTCGCACCCAGACGGGAACAGATCACTGGGTGAAAACAAAGTAATACATAAATTGCAACTACCGGTGGCGCCGTGAACAGACACACAGATGGAACCACGTGACACCAAAACTACAGAAGAAGAAAGTTTGCATGCACATAAAGTCATCTTCTGCTTTCCACGGCTTGTCTGGACTGATGACAAAGTTAATTTACCTATGCGAGTCTTTTTGGAGTATAAGACAAAAAAAATATCAGGAGAATGTCGACTGGGATGAGTCATGCCAGTCAAAATATTCAGATATGCTGACGTGTCGGCAGCACTCATTTCTGGTCAGGTGACGGATACGGGGCAGTGACGTCATCGTTTTCAAAAAATACCTTTTCAGGGCAGCCAGAATGCTGTTTCTGTGTGGATGAAAGGCTGAAACAATAAAAACTTTGCTGTTTTGACCTGACAACGTTTCCGTGTGGACAGCCCCTAATTGTCATCTTGAAACCCACGTGTATTCTCCGACTTTTAACTTGGTGTGAGTCGTGTTGTCCTGCGTCTTTTATTGTTTTCTTTTCTTTTACTGATTTGGTTTGACTTATTTTTATGTTTTGATTTATTTTATTTATTATGGTTTTCTTTTATTTTATGTATTTCTGTTATTTGATTTACTATTTTTTATCATATTAATTTTAACTGTTATATTATTTCTTGCTTTATAATTTAGTGCAGCATTTGGGAAACTATGTATGTAAAACTAAACTGTAAAATGTGCTATATCAATAAAGTGGATTGGATAGAAGTGTAAAAAAACAATAACAATTAATAGTGAAATGTAAAAATCAGAAGTCAGTCAGTTGTAATGACAATTTTTTTAACATTGTTAACTGTCATACAAGTGTAAAAAGAAGTTAACCGCTGTTAGTTCAAATCAATAGAAGTCGATGTTAACTTGAATTTTAACAAATGACGACCCGTATGGTGCATTTGCTTGCATTTAAAGTTTTGGATGGCCTTGACTTTGCTGCTCACACGCGACGCTAACAAGCATTTGAAACTGAAGATACTGACAAAACAATTAGTCGCTTCTTATTCCCTGCGGGACAATCCCAGAACGTGCAGACCTGAAACCAGTCTTGATTCCAAAGGTGGTCGTAATCATTTTCTGTGTAAGCCCGTTGTTGGACACTTTTGGATTGCAAAACGATCCATACAACCTATCTACTATATGACTTCAAGCATTAATTTGTTTTAACACCAATGATTTTTTTCACAGCATGAAGATAGTTCTAGTATGGCCTCCTCCCAGTAGGAAGCAACTGTCTGCCTGAGGGAATCAGAGCTCCTGCTCCTCCTCAGGCTCTGTGTTAATCAAACCACTTCTTTTTTACAGCCACAGACAGAGACAACACCCTTTTTAACCTTCTTCTTGCTCCATCTGCAGGGCAGACCGCTGAGCCGGTGGTTAGCGCTGTCAGCCCAAAGGTTATATAGTCAAGACTGACGTTTCTGTGGCAACCAAGGATGTGTTTAATGTTTTTCATGCCAGTAGCTTTTTAATCTTCCACCCTGGAGTACGTACACAGCCAAAACCACCAAGAACCCTGCTGATTTTGAATGATATCTGCTTCAAGATGTTTGAGCAAACATCCGCAAATGTTCAAGGATCATTGAAATTAATTTTACATGCTCAAGGTTGCTGAGTTTGTATTAACCCCTTACAAAGATCAGGATAGTTCACAGCTTTTATGGAAGGTTTATGCTAACATTTTGACCCTGCAAGCCACTGTGGCAATGCGTGTTATTTAGATGGCGCACCTGAAAAGGTTGAAGACTAGTTTGCGCACTGTTTACGCACTTTGCATGCAAAATGATGCGCATTGGCACGAAATGCACACTCCCGCCTGACGTATTTACATCTAAGTCAGGTACTGTTTACATCTAGTGTACGACATAGTACGCAGGATGCACATTGTTCCCGCATGCGCAGCAGTCGTGGCATTATTTGGTTCTGCTCTGTCCCGCGTGACGCCACGCAACAGCAGCCATTACCCGGGTACATTAATTCTTCTATGTGCAAGGGACCTACAAGATGTTGAACTCTAGAGAAGAAGCTCTCATTGCAGAAAAGAACGGTAAGTCTTTGTTATCTCGCAGCTGCAGAAAGAGAATGCGGAAAGAGCAGGAAGGAGGCATAAATTAGAAAAAAGAAGGCACAGACAGTGTGGGAGAGGAATTTGCTCACTAGAAGGCATTGCTTTGGGCATTATTAGTTATCAACAGAAATTCACAAGGAAGATCCAAGAGGCAACAGAAATGAATTGAGAATTCCCCCTGACTTGCTCCAAGAGGTGATGGAAAAGTTAATCAATTCATGAGAATGAGACATGCTTTGATAGGCACTGCACGCATTGTTTGCGGTGCATTCAAGCTGCGGTGATGCTGACGGTTAAGACTGTGATTGGTCAGCTTGAAGTTCATTATTTCATTCATAAGTTTGTGGAAAACTGTGACTGCCAGTATGAAGTAATAATGTGTCACTTGATTGCATTTATTTATATTTTGCTTTGTTTTTTTTCTTTCCTAAGAAAATATTTATTGTGTTGTGACTTGAGTTGCAGGATTAGCCACAGGAGACTGTGAGGTGGTTGCAAGCAAGGAGCAAATGCTTCCACGGATGGGCTTGCAGACGAGCGTTTAACAGCACCACCGTGACACTGTAGAAGCTGTTCTCTGGCCTGCTGTGACGCTAACAGCTGTAAATCCACAAGCTGCCATGGTAGAAAAAGACACTTTATCCAACACGTAGCGCTTCAAGTCGCTCTGTGAGCTCTCACAGCTTGATTGTAGTGATTTACTGGCCCCACCTGACAGATTAATGCACCTTGCCTGGAGGCAGGATTAGCCACGGCCCTACTCATCTCTTAAGGCTGGTTAACCATTTAACCACGAAGCCTGTGCGGCTCTCTGATAAAGTAGGCCACCTCGTGTTGGCATCTCAGCGCCCTTCGCAAGTCCCCCAGGAGTGAACAGCGTGTGTTGTGTTGTCATGATGGTGAACTCACAGCTTTAAAACAGTTTATGTGCTTTGATAGCATTTTGATTGTGGTTTTAAAAATGTCTCTTCCAATTTGTAAGCTCATGCTATGTTTTACCGCTCGGCTCAGGTCCGCTCGGTTCGCTCAATTTGGGTTTCCCACTTCAAAATAGTCCCAGGGGAAACAGAAAGAAACACAGCCGCATTAAACGCATCAGTCAGAACAAGACAAGCTCTCCTGTATTTACTGCCTCTTGTACATGGCCAGGAGACACATTTTGCTAGAGAGGACAATGAGGGCAAAGTGGAGACTGTGGACCTGTCAACATTTGCATTTGGAAAAAAGGGCAAAATACGGGAGTTTCCCGGGAAAAACGGGAGGCTTGACAGGTGTGGTGGAGTTGTAACACTGCTGTGGGCGGAGATAAGACACGTCAACAGGCTAAGCTAATGTTAGCATCCTTTTCCCAGCTCTGTATCCTCGATACGACTGCTAAATAAAAAGCTGTGTGTGCCAGCAATTTGATAAAGAAGGTGAGGGTTTGATATCTCGCCAGTATGTACAGGAAGTATGTGACATCAATAAGTTCCATTTATTTGTCATTCAGAATTATTTCACATTGTTTTCTGCATGTAAAACTATAAATATTCTCAATAAAATGTATGTGAAGCGTGGACCTTCAAAGCGGAATATACCAAAAGACTGAGAGCTTTCGGAATGAGCTGGTATAGGTGAACCTTGCGTATTGGCTGGACAGCCCATCAAACCAATGAATCTGTATTAAAAGAAATGGGAACAAAATGGAGCATCATGAGAAACATCAAGAAATGGAAGTTGCAGTACTTTGGCCATGTCATAAGAACGAAGAACCTCTGCACCCACATTTCTGAGGGCCCTATTAATGGACGACGGACCACAGTTAGACAGCGGAGTCAGTGGAGCAATGACATCAAGGACTGGACAAGAGAATCATTGACTTCATGCATAAGAACTGCACGGGATCAATGTGAATGGAGACGACTGGTGCAGGATCTCATGGTCCTTGACTGGAGAACAATGGAGAAGAAGTGTGCCAGCAATTTCATAATGAAGGTGAGAATTCGATCTTGCCAGGATGTACAAGAAGTATGTGACATCAATACGTTTCATCTATATGTCATTTATAATTTTTCACATTGTTTTCTATAACTATTAATATTCTCGATACAATCCATCCATCCATCTTCTATGCTGCTCATACGGGTATGCTGGAGCCTATCCCAGATGACTTCGGGCGAGAGGCGGGGTACACCCTGGACTGGTCGCCAGCCAATCCCAGGGCACATATAGACAAACAATCATTCCCACTCACATTCATACCTATGGACAATTTAGAGTCGCCAATTAACCTAACATGCATGTTTTTGGAATGTGGGAGGAAACCGGAGAAAACCCACCCACGCAAGGGGACAACATGCAAACTCCACACAGAGATGCCCAACGGAGATACGAACCCAGGTCTTCCCCATCTCTTGACTCACTGTGTGGCCAACATGCTCACCACGAGACCACCGTGCGGCTTTGCCACTCCCTCCCCAGAAAAACGTGGTGGATGTGGACTCCCCAAAAAACAGCCAAAACCATCAAATGCTTTGGCTACCTGTTTAAAGTAAAGTAAAGTAACATGTGGGGAACCTGAACTTGAACACATTCAAACACACAGATCAATTGTAACAAAATGAACATTAACTAAAGAAACATTACCTCTCAAACATGACATTTCCTCACCTCCTGGGACAATTCCTTTTTTGTTTTTTTGCTGCCCGTTTATGCATGAAACTAGTTGATACCGCAATACAAATTAGTTCACTAATTGGAGGGTTAACATTGACTTGCATCAGGTTAGATACAAATGTCATCATGTAATCATTAAATGTCGCTTTATGCGTTATTTTTTTCCTTTCCGTGTCTTTTTATTGTTTCTCTTGCAGAACAAGGCAGTGACACCAACATCAGAGCTGTCCATGCAGCTGAACTCGGCCTCCGCAGGATCTGAGTCTTGTTGTTTGTCAAGTGACACATGCTACAAAACAACTTTGTGTAGGAGGTATGCGCTGCCTCTTATTTGCCCGTTAAGATTGCTTCATGTTTTTTGAAGCATTTTTTTCATCATAAAAGTGGAAAAACATTATGTGATAAAACTCTTCGCCGCCTCAAGGATGCTTTATGCCATGTGCCGTTTCCACACACACACACATTGGGCGCACAGCTGAGATTGTGGTCTAATTCAAGTTGGCAGTTGCGAGTCGGGATGAGAGCAACGAGTAATCAAGGAGACAGACGAGCGAGCGGCAGAGAGGGCAAACGATAAAACATGAAAGTGGAGGAAGGAAGAAATGCGAGCTGACACGAGGCGCACTCGCCTTGGAGAGGGGGAACAGAATTAGAGGCGGCAAAAGAGCCAAACTGCAGCGTGTTTGTTGATTTAAAGGTGATGCAACATGTCACTTTGTTAGGTACACGTGCACACACGACCACGCTCGCTCTTCCGCTGCTCCTAACATAGCTGTAGCTACACCAGACGATCAATGATCGGAGAAGAGTTGTCCCTCAATCTTTACTCTTGCATCTTCATTTTATACTTCCAACTTTGTGGGAAGACCAAAAATGGCATGCTTGGAGGGGTTTTGGTGTGGAAGAACTAGAACAGGTCCAACATCAGGGGCCTCTGATGGACCAAAAGAGTGCAAAGCTCCAAAGACTTAAACCACATGAAGCTGCCCCAATACTTTTGTCATATGGTGTCGTAGCAACAGTTATCATTCTAATGCAATCCAGCCTGTCATGCGGCACGACGCATCTTGGTTTTTCTCTCTTCTGTCATTATTTCCTGTTTGGCACCAGATGCGTCAACTTTTCTCCTGTTTGATGGAGCTAGAAGCGCACCTGTTTGTGTAAATTGGGGTTCCAGTTGAGCTGGGAACTTTTGTTTGTGCTTGGACTTGTGTATTTGTTCGCGTGTCTGTAAGCACTTTTCCTGTTTTCTGGATTTTTTTCCCTCTTTTTCGTGAGCATCCCTGTTTTCCACCTCCAATGGAGAGTTTTCCGTTAGACATGGCTGTGCTTCCTTGCCTTTCTTGTGACTTTATGTTTTGTTTACTAAAGGATTATATTGATCACTCCAAAATCACACTAATAAACGTGCTGTGTATAACCAAGCACTACAATCTTTGCAAAGGAACACAGAATTGTTGTTAGCGTATCTCATTATATGTACCGGTGTACCTAATGATGTGGCAAGTGAGCGTGCGTGAGCATGTAGTGTGTTTGCAGCAGCGTGGAGGAGTGTGAGGAAACCACGGCGGGAGCAAATAGATGAAGAGGAAGACGCCGCAGGGCAAACACAACAATCTGGGAGAGAAAAGGCTTAAAAGAAGGAGGGAGGATGGAGAAATGGAAAAAGAAGGAGGAGGCGAGCGAGAGGAGACAAAGTAAGGAGGAGATGGACAGATAGACAATGAGAAAAAAGGAGGAAGAGGAGATGATAGAGGCGAGTGAAGTGGAGGATGGAGGAGTGCGGTGATCACGTTTGGCTGCAACGCCACTTAGTGACCAGGCTGAAAGCTTTCCACTTCAACACACACTCACGCACGCTGACTGATGCCCACATCACACACACACCTTTTTCCACAGCAGTTTATTGATGCACCAGCCCAGGTTTTCTGTTTCTGAGGGGAGGATAAATCCCCCTTTTTTCGGGCCAAATCACAGCATCATCCTCCTCCTCCTCCTCCTCTCCCTGCTCTCAGCAGAGATGCCACACATTCTTCCTCTCGCCACCATTTTCAAAGCCTGCCTTTGTCGCCGCGTCCCAAAGCTGATGAGTCCATTTAAAAACAGCCAGGACCATTTTCTGATGTCCCCTTTTTTGGATTGATTGTGCTACAACTCTCTTAGCTGTCTTCATGCTAATCTGCATTGATAGCATTAACTGTTCTACGTGAGCCACACCGCAACATCACACTGTGTCCCATAGGAAATGATAGAAATAATCTGTTTCAGTGTCAAGCTGTGGCCATCATAAAAGCTTTATTAAGTGTACGGGCAATGTTTGAAGTCACATTTAAACTTCCTGAAATGGCGTAGAAGTGTGAAACGAAGTGAAGCAGTGTTAATAATATCAAACGTTAAAGGAAAACTGCATTTTTTGGGGTATTTTGCCAATCATCCGAAGTGAGACATGAACACACATGTCCCGTTTCTGTGCCTTCTAAAGAGAGAAAACCAGCTAGCATGAGGCAGGTAACAATGCACGTAATGGGACATTCCATATAAACCAAGCTACAGGGACTTTGTTATTGTAGCAGCTGACACTGAAGAACTACTTTTCTGGTGTAGTGACACAGCACCTCTCTCACAATACCTCTTGGCCACTACCAAGTACTGACGTGCAATGCCATTGATTTCTTTTCCGAGTCGATACTGAGTAAAATCCAGGCTGGCATTGGCGATATTGATACTAACCTGATACCTAACATGTCGGGTAAATTTGAAAAAGTTGTGTATTTCAAATCAAAGCATATAGCTCATAAATTGAACAATATAAGACATCAGAGGAATTCATTCATTTCAAACAACTGCATATCATATAGACAACGTCTCAATTGAGTTACTTTCTGCTGTGTTCCTGTTAATGATATACATTACCTCAAATGACATATCAAAGTATTGATATTTTGATTTGAGAAGATTGATTTCAGAGCCTAAAGATCTGGCATATCAGAAGTATCGATATTTCAGTATTGAGCCCCACATCACTTCCACCGAGAGGACAGGCAAGTAAGCTAATGGTGTTGCTGCATCGCCTGTGAGTTTGAATTGAATTTACCAACCCAACGTGGAGCACAAGTCTTGTGCTGAAAGATACAGCCATCCCATCAGCTGGCATCCCAGTGAGAGCGAACATTGTTTCATTATGGTTTTATTTTGTCACTGAAACTTTTAGCACCAGTGCTGCATGCTAACGCTATGAGAGTGGCTTAGTGTTTCACGATACAGTGGCTGGATCTGCCGAGCACCCAGCAACATTATTGTCTGCCTGGGGGGAGTAAAAATGAAAAGTAGTAGTCGGCATTTGGCTCTGCCATGATTAGTGATAGCAGACACTCTACGTGGCTGTTGTTGGTGGAAGTAGTGTAGTAGTTCGTTGCTATGGACTCTGTGAAATGTGCCCAGGAAGTAGGGTCCGGTAAAGCTTACTGTGAGTATTACGGGTTATCATAAAATATCATCACAAAATACCTACCACCTGCAGACTTTGAGAAAGCAACACATGCTTTTATCACACCAAGGCTGGACTATTGCAATTCACTTCACATGGGCCTCGACCAGTCCTCCCTACGTCCAGGGGGTGCAGAATGCAGCAGCCCGGCTATTGACTGGCACTAAACGCCGAGACCACATAACCCCCGTGCTTGCAGCTCTTCACTAGCTCCCAGTGAAACAAAGGGTCCATTTCAAAATGCTACTATTGGTTTTTAAATGCTCCTGCAGCCCCACACCCCAGGTAGTGCCCTGAGGTCTGCAGACAAACTGCTCCTGTCGGTCCCCTGCTCTAGACTTACTATTAGAGGGGACAGAGCCTTTTTTGTCTCCCCCTGCTTGAGCACTTTAAAAACCTGCTGAAAACCTACCTCTTTGGTCAACCCTGGTTGTTTTAAAATGTGCTATATAAATAAAGTTGACTTGACTTATCATCAATGTACCTGCTACTACATGGTCACAGCACGTATGTCAAACGATAAAACGTTGTTGGAGGTGTTTAAGTAGAGGGCTATGTAGGCGGTCTGGGTGAATCCCAATACGTGCATTGTTAGCTGCCTCTTGCTAGCAGTTTTTCTCTGTTTAGAACGCACAGAAAAAAGAAAGACGTGTGTTCATGTCTCACATAAGGATTGTGAATGATGGGCGAAATTCCAAAAAAGTGCATTTTCCTTTAACTTTGCTAACAAATGAGGACACATGGTGACACTGGAGTGAATGAATGTGAGTCGTCTTGCGTTACATGACCTGACTCCTGACCAATCATGACAGAGTAGGCATGGTTGGGGGAGGAGGCTGCAGAATCCAAGCCTTTTGGTCAAGAGGAGAAGAATGCAGATTTGCACTGTACACAACTCGATATTTACGGAATATTTTATGAAAAGAAACTTACTGTAGTGCCCCACTGGGATTCAATATCATTTTAAAAGCCCCTGAAATTAGAATGAGCAGGATAAGACCACTTTGATAAATAATAATCTGTCATTTATTAAATCTTTATGTGGTTGTTATACAAGATGATGCCAAGTATATTTATGAATCCAGTGAATTTGACTATTCACTTTTTATTATTTTATCATGAATTAAGGTATTACTATAAATTCTGTAGTTATTTATTACCGAAAAATGACACTGCAGACACTGCGAAGTGTATGATGACACATTGGTATCCTTTTCTTTATTAATAATTGGTACAATGGTACAAAAGGACCACAGGAAGTGGAAGTGATTTCATCCCTCGTTTATTAATTGGTTCCAGATCCAACTGTGATAAGAAAGTATGATTCCTTATTTATAATTGGAATTTTTTTGTAGTTAAGAAAGTAAAAAAAAAAAACCTGTTTACCACCTTATAAATGTTTTATTTAAACATTATTTGAGCCCTCTAAACATGAAATAACACCCCTGTAGTCACCTTTACACTCCTAATACCTAATAGAGTAGACATAATAAAAGAACTCCTCCGTGAATCACCACCTTATCGTGGTGGAGGGGTTTGTGTGCTCGAGTGATCCTAGGAGCTATGTTGTCTGGGGCTATATGCCCCTGGTAGGGTCTCCCAAGGCAATCAGGTAGTGGGTGACGGGTCAGACCAAGAGTGATTCAGAAGACATTTATGAACAAACACATGAGGAGGGACTGCACCTCGCCCGGACGTGGGATACCGGGGCCTCACCCTGGAGCCAGGCCTGGTGGTCGGGCTCAGACCGAACAAGCCACACGGGATCTCCCCCCCCGTAGACCCACCACCTGCGGGGGCAAGCATAAGGGTCTGGTGCATTGTGCTTTGTGCTAGGGCGCCTAGGCAACCTAGTCTTCGGTGGCCAAATCTGGTTCTTGGGACATGGAATGTCACTTCTCTGGCGGGGAAGGAGCCCGAACTTGTGAGAAAGGTTGAGACATTCCGACTAGAAATAGTCGGACTCATCCCGACCCACAGTTTGGGTTCTGGATCCAAACTCCTCGAGAGGGGCTGGACCTTGTTCTACTCTGGAGTTGCTGCAGGGGAGAGGCGGTGAGCTCGTGTGGGCTTATTAATAGCCCCCGGCTCGGTGTCTCTGTGTTGGAGTCATCCCCAGTTAACGAGAGGGTCATTTCCCTATGCCGTCTGGTTGAGGAAAGGGTCCTGACTGTCGTTTATGCGTACGCGCCGAACGGCAGTTCAGAGTACCCAGCTTTCTTGGAGTCCGTCAGAGGGGTGCTGGAGAGCACCCCAACTGGTGACTCCGTCGTTTTGCTGGGAGACTTCAACGTCCATGTGGGCAATGACAGTGTGACCTGGAGGGGGGCGTGATTGGGAGGAACGGCCTCCCTGATCTGAACCCATGCGGTGTGATGTTGTTGGACTTCTGTGCGAACCACAATTTGTCCATCACAAACACCATGTTCGAACATAAGGATGTCCACAAGTGCACATGGCACCAGGACAGCCTAGGCCGCAGGTCTATGATCGACTTTGTAGTCGTATCATCAGACCTGCATCCGCATATTTTGGACACGCAGGTGAAGAGAGGGGCTGAACTGTCAACTGATCACCACCTGGTGATGAGTTGGATTAGATGGCGGGGGAGGATGCCGAACAGACCCGGGAGACCCAAACGTGTAGTGAGGGTGTGCTGGGAACGTTTGGCAGAGTCTGCTATTCGTCAAGTTTTCAGCTCTCACCTCCAGCAGAGCTTCGCCTGCATCCCGGGGGAGGACGAGGATATTGAGTCCGAATGGGCTCTATTCTGTGCCTCCATTGCTGAGGCAGCCAATCAGAGCTGTGGCCGCAAGGTGGTCGGTGTCAGTCGTAGCGGCAAGCCCCGAACCCGATGGTGGACAAAACAAGAGGTTAGGGCTGCCGTCAAGCTGAAGAAGGAGTCCTATCGAGCATGGATGGCTTGCGGGACTCCTGAAGCAGCTGATAGGTACCGGCAAGCCAAGCGGCACACGGCTTCAGCGGTGGTCGAGGCAAAAACTTGGGTGTGGGAGGAGTTTGGTGAGGCCATGGAGCATGACTTGCGGTCTGCCTTGAAGAGGTTCTGGCAAACCGTCTGGCGCCTCAGAAAGGGGAAGCAGTGCCCGTTCCACACTGTTTACAGTGGGGACGGGGGCCTGCTCACCTTGACCGAGGATATAGTCGGACGGTGGAAGGAATACTTTGAGGCCTTTCTCACTCCCACTGACATACTTTCCATAGAGGAAGCAGAGTCTGAGGACACAAACGTGGACAGTTCCATCACCGTGGCTGAGGTGTCTGGGGTAGTCAAAACGCTCCCCAGTGGCAAAGCTCCGGGAGTGGACGAGTTTTGCCCTGAAGGCGGATGTTGACGGACTGTCTTGGCTGACAAGTCTCTTCAACATTGCATGGAAGTCGGGAACAGTACCTCTGGATTGGCAGACTGGGGTGGTGGTCCCCCTTTTCAAGAAGGGTGACCGGAGGGTGTGTTCCAACTATAGGGGGATCACACTCCTCAGCCTCCCTGGGAAAGTCTATTCCAGGGTGCTGGAGAGAAGGGTAGGACCATTAATCGAACCTCGGCTACAGGAGGTACAATGTGGTTTTCGTCCTGGTCGCGGAACACTGGACCAGCTCTACACCCTTGCAAGGGTACTGGAGGGTACTTGGGAGTTTGCCCAACCGGTCTACATGTGCTTTGTGGATTGGTGGCACGCTACTACGTGCCATTCAGTCCTTGTACAACCGGAGCAGGAGCCTGGTTAGCATTGCCAATAGTGAGTTGAGCCTGTTTCTGGTGAACGTTGGCCTCCACCAAGGCTGCTCTTTGTCACCGATTCTGTTAATAATTTTCAGGGACA
This sequence comes from Dunckerocampus dactyliophorus, assembly GCF_027744805.1. Classification (NCBI taxonomy): domain Eukaryota; kingdom Metazoa; phylum Chordata; class Actinopteri; order Syngnathiformes; family Syngnathidae; genus Dunckerocampus; species Dunckerocampus dactyliophorus. Next base: position 8,329,807 of record NC_072828.1, read on the forward strand.
GAATTTCTAGGCGCAGCCAAGGCGTCGAGGGAGTCCAGTTCGGGGGCCTTAGGATCTCGTCTCTGCTATTTGCAGATGATGTGGTCCTGATGGCCTCATCGGGCTGTGACCTGGAGCGTTCACTGGGACGGTTTGCATCTGAGTGTGAAGCTTCTGGGATGAGACTCAGCACCTCCAAATCTGAGGCCATGGTTCTCAGTCGGAAAAGGGTTCCCGGGTTAGGAATGAGGTCCTGCCCTAGGTGGAGGAGCTCAAGTATCTCGGGGTTTTGTTCACGAGTGAGGTCGATAGGCGGATCGGTGCAGCGTCTGCAGTCATGCGGTCGCTGTACCAGACCGTCGTGATGAAGAGATCAATTTACCGATCGATCTACGTTCCCACCCTTCTAAGAGACAGGGTGAGGACCTCAGTCATCTGGGAGGAGCTCAGAGTAGAGCCGCTGCTCCTTCACATCTAGAGGAGGCAGTTGAGGTGGCTCAGGCACCTAGTCCGGATGCCTACCGGACGCCTCCCTGGTGAGGTGTTCCAGGCATGCCCAGCCGGGAGAAGGCCCCGGGGCAGACCTAGGACACGCTGGAGGGATTATTTCTCACAGCTGACCTGGGAACGCCTTGGTGTCCTCCCGGTGGAGCTGGAGGAGGTGGCCGGGGACCGGGAAGTCTGGGCTTCCCTACTGAGACTGCTGCCCCCGCGACCCGGACGCGGATAAGCGGAGGAAAATGGAATGGAATGGAATAATAAAAGAATATAAGACCTAATATATGCTCACACATGTTAGCATTTGGAGAGTTCTTTGTTGTTGTTCCTTTTTTTCCAGCGGTGGCTATTGTTTCATCAATGTAACATTACTGACACCTAGTGACCAGTGTAGAATACAACATATCACAACACACACACACCCAAGCATACGATTTGTTTCATTTGATACACTTATCCTACACACTTATATTTTAATAATCGTTACATACTTGCACATTGTAATTACACACACACACTTCTTCCACATAACCACTAAACTGTGAAAATACCGCAATTTGTTTGATGATGATGATGCTGCGTAGATACGCGTACCCAGCCCTTTGTCTTTGAATGGGTGAGTACAGAATGCTTAGTAGTCGTATTTTAGTTCTGGCCATTTTTATTCTTGAAAATGATTAATTTCGGCAAAAAATATGCAAAATTTGCTTATATTTTATAATATAATATATTTTAAATATGATATTTAACATATATTCCATATTTTTTAAATATATTAATTTGATTTTTTTTTATTAACTTAGTTTTAAAAACCGTGATAGAGTGAAGCCGCAAAAGTCAATGCGAGAAGTGGCGAGGGACGACTGTAATGTGCTGTAATTGCTTCTTCCTACTCCTTTTCGGACTTATTGACTTGTGCAAATGTAAACATGTGATGTACTTCAGTGTATGTTCAAAATAATCTCAACCATTAGCATCACCAATAATGCTCACTGAGCTCTCGTGAGCGAGCTAGCACGCTGTCAAGCAATGACGGTGGTTTGAACTTGAGCGGCATATGATTGCTTTAAAATGTTGTTTGAATTCTGAACCAAACAGCCTGAGGGGCGTTTGACTTTCCACTCTTTGCAAAGAGCCCTCCCGGCAAAGCACATTCATTAATGAATCCTTAATTTGCCCCCAAGTATGTCTATTTATAGAGGTGCTGTATATGTTTGTTATTATTAAAAAGCACTCAGCTGATAGCTCAGAGCAACATAATGATTTCAAGCGCTGAGCTGTGAAGGTCTCATTAAAGGATCAACACAACGAGGTGTGCCCATACATTCTCTATGGTGCCTGGGAACTGCTATGATAAGCTGTGACGTATTAACCATCTCTCGCGCTGTATTTCAGACCAGCGACAACATCTCTCAGCATCCCCACGCACTTTCCTGAGGTTATTGCAATTTTTTTTTCCAAGAAAACAACACTTTGACCTTCTGTGGATTTGAGAAGACAAAACTTTCTGTGATGAAAAGTGCAAGAGCAACTTTTGCTACTCCATCCACCTCTGCTCTTGAACTTTGATCTACAGCTATTGATTTTTTTTTTACACAACACATGCACACATGCAGACTGGTTGTACATGCACGCTGATCAACTACACACTCCATGTGTAATATGAGCCTTTTAAATAGACACTTACCACAATCTGTTTTGTATTGTTGTGTACGAACAAAACTATATTGAGTAAAAATGCTTGTTTTTAATATTTTATAACCAAATATAATCTCGTGCGTTTAATTCGCCATATTTCAGATCTATTTAAAGACAACCCAATCGATTGTATGAAGTACATGGTAGAGTCCATGCTTTGTGTGTGTGGTGTCCGCTAGGGGGCGACGTAGAGGTACATTATGTCTGGTAGGAGGCGGCAGTGTGGGGGGGCTGGATCTCAGCTGAGGTGGCGGAGCATCAGACTCTCAGAGGCGGGCTGGTTGGGGGGCTGTTGGACTTATTCAGCGGGTCGTCGAGGCTGTAAGGAGGCTTCCAAGAGGCGGACATCATGCACCGTTTGTGGATTTGGACGCTGATAGCGGCTCGTCTGCAGGTAAACATTCACTCAACGATCTTTGCTGTCATGGAGCCCGCCTGCAGACGACTTGAGGCTGCGTAGGATGCAGTCGGTGCTGGTTCGGGTTCTGCACCTGTCCCTGCTCTCCTCGGTTCGTTTTTATTTAGGGAAGGTTCGCTTTTTTTGTACGATGGTTCTTGTGTGGCCTGCTAATGCTGCCATTCTTCTTCATCCTATAAATGCACTGGTGGTCTGCACGGTGGAAGACAGAAGCACCACACACTCCATCTTTCTTACTTACATTCTTTCAACACAAATCATGACAGTCAAGCAAAGCATCGCTGTCTCTGCTGAATGTGCGTGTCTTATCTGTTGCTTTTATCCAAGTCAAGAGTCAGCGCTAGTGGACATGGATGGACATAAATGGACAGTGATTTTGTCCCACCACAGCCCGTAAACAGTTAACGGCCCTGAACGCCAAGTTCTTTGCGTTTTTCTGGACAAATAAATAGCCAGCACAGCACTGTGTCCAAATGTGTCAAAGGTCATCTGCCTTAATTATTGTAGTTTTTAGCTTCCGCTAAGATAGCGCCTCTGCTAGCTTCCCCGTGCTTGCTCGTTATCGGCGTTTTTTGGGACCCAAGATTTTGAGAAATTCCCAGGGAAAGTTAACCGTAGACAAGTGGTGTGCAAAGTGCGGTCCCGGGACCATTATTGGCCCGCAGTTCAGTTTTCTGCATAATGTAAAAATACGATGAATTTATTAAATGTATTTTAAGGTATTACTTTAATTTGCTATGTCAGTTATAACCCAAAGCTAAGATGTGGATGTTTTCTTCAGATAGCTTAGCAAACATTGACCTGGGGTTAGATTGGTTTTAGCATCTCTAATGTGGAAAACGTATCAAAGTGGCCCCTGCATCATTCAGTTTTTCTGTAAATGTTTGGACACTCCTGCCAGAACTTAACTTTTAAAGTAGTAAAATCCATGATTTTTTTTTTTTTTTTTACAGGTTAGCTTGGTCATGCTAACTAGCGAGCGTTGCTGTTTAGCGGTGAAAGAAATTAATGTTGATTTAGTTTGATTAGTTTTCTTGTCTTCTTCCTCTTCTTCATCCTTTCTCGTAAGACCATATAAGAGTTTAATTGACATTTGTATACATCTGAGTTATTTCACGCCTTAACAGCCAGTGTTAACATGCAGTTACAGTTGGTGACATTAGCTACACCTGCTCAGTCCTTATACTTACGTCAGTACACTTCAATATGTATATTATGTACAGTGCATACTTAGTTCCCGAGGGCGTTGCGCACTTTCCGGAAATGACAATAGCAATATTTATTCCCTCCCTCCTCTTCTTCTTTTCTCCTTTTTAATTGTGAGTTGCCACCACTCGAGTTAGTCCCTCCCCTTCCGCTAAGATGGCTTTGTGTACTGGAATACTTTGTGAAAGTAAACTAAAGCGCCTACGTAAGGCCACTTGTGTCAGGATGAGACTGTTTAGCTTCGATTTGAGCTTAGTTTAGTTTAGCTTGGTCCATATGTGATGACATCCTCCGTGCGCTAATAGGAAATGAGATGTAATCTGGCTACGGTAAATCCCGCCCCCCACCCTCCCACTGTGCTGATGTGAAGGGTTTTAAAGTTTTTGGGTTAAGTGGAAGCAAATCACTGTGTGGACCTCCTGCGTTAATCACCTCCCCCATCCCCATTAGCACGCTAACAAGCTACAACAGATGCTTTCCTCAGGAGTGGAAATATGCAGTAATGTTTGAAAAGGGGGAGGGGTTCCATGTTGAAACAACAGGAGACAGAAAAGTCTGCATGTTAATTATCATCCCAATTAATTGACCTGATTGTGTGCTGCTCGTTATGGCGACTAATTGCTATTAATAACAGTCTCTCAGAACAAAACTGGTTGCTTAACTGGGTGTTCACGGTACAAGCACACGTGTTACCTCCACCAGGGAGGTTTTGTTTTATTGCTATGTGTTTTGTTAGTGAGTGGGATCACGAAAAAAAAGCTGCCTTTTGCAGTCTTACAGAGAACAGAAAACAATGGAACGTCAACACAAAGTCACTCACTTGCTATTAGAGTGCAGGAAATACCCAAGACAGACTCTATGGTAGTTCCCGTCTTTGTTACAGATCACCGAATGCGACCACCATCACCACACGCACACACACACCTTTGCACAGATGCATGCGTACTGTTCCCCCCCTCTGCAGACTGTCTCCCATCTCACTGTTCGGACTAAAAATCGATCCATGTTGTCTGGAAAATGTAGTTAAAGTTGAAGGGTTTTTTTTTTCAAGCTGAGGTGTTGTGGCACCTCCAGCCCCCCACCAGGGGATGTGCGCCTCACACCCAATTGAGTAAGTTGACGTCATTGTTAGTTTAAAAACAATCCCCAGCAAGCAGCTACTGTCATTTTGTCCAGAGTTTGATCATCCCAACATCCCTCTGAACATCTTGTGCTTGCAGGTGGTGGTCCTGGGCGGCGACAGCGGGGGCGGGCCGCCATGCGTGAGGGGCTTCTCGCAGGAGGAATACGTCATGGAGACGCAGCGAGAGCTGGCAAAGGGACAGGCCGTCTTCAACGGTCAGTGTGGACACACACACACACACACACACACACACACACACAGTGAAAGACTTAGAGTAGTAATAATCCCCTGCTGTTGGTTGGGGGTTGTTTAAGAGTCCTGCTGATATTTGAACCATAATGGAGATTGAAGGGGGAATGGGGGGGGTTCGACCTTTGGAAAGACTGAGAGTGGAGCAGGATTAGTCCCACCCACTCAGCTTACACTGTCTGTCTGGGACCGTAAACATGCTCCAGTCCAGCGGTTGCTCTTTTAGAGGAAATGTTTGGAAGGAAAAGTGTAAAAATGTGCTATACTGCAAATATTATTACCTCTGCCAAGCACAAAATTGTGAGAGGTATTGTTTGAGTCACTTGTTAGTTAGCAGGATTTGGCAAAAACTCCCAAACTTTCTGTATACAGTGTTTCCCATACACAAATAAATTTGGCACTACCTGTTTAGCCTCAGTCATAAAGACATTGTAACACAGCTGGTCTGCCAGAGAATAAGAAGATGTAGCAGGAGGGATCAATGTTGCCAACTTAGCAACACTATATTTAGCGAGTAATCAGACCCCTCTAGATATTCTTTTTTTAAAAAAAGCGACACTTTTGGAGACTCTGACATGAAAGCAAGTATCGCTCCTCTCAACGAGCACTGGGTGCTATTTAACGCTACGTTCATACTGCATGGTATGATGCCCAATTCGGACTTTTGGTTAAAATAATTTTTTTATGTGGTCGTTCATATTACCAAAAAAAATGCGACTTGTTAATGTGAACGCAAAGCGTCCAGGAAGTGACGTGCATGCGCAATAGCACGATGTCGCACGCATTTCCATGTGTTCAAGGAAGTCAAGATTGCTGCCAGTGTGTGCTCTCTTTAACGCGGTTGTGGCAATGTCAAGGATTTTGTGCAACAGGAGTCAATATTTTCTTAACCAAATGATTCCACGTTGGACATTAAGAAGAAAGGGAGCAAGTGTTTTGGCTCTTCGTGGAGAACCTGCTGCCATGTCTGCTCTGAGGAGCGTGTGGGCGGCAGGAGCGGTGGGACATTGCCGTGGGCCACTTCACTGACACTTTAATAGTAATTTTCGGATGACAAGAAGGACTTTTGCCTACATCAGTGAGTACCTTTCTCCAAGTCTTGTGCGGTAAACCATGCCTTCTGATGACATATATGTCGGATATATGCGATCTGACCGTTCCATCGGGTACATATCAGATTTACATCTACATACGAACGAGGCCTAAGTCGCATTTGAAAAAATCTGAATTGAACTGTTTACAGTGACATATAAAAATCAGATACAGGTTACATGTGAGCAAAAGATTTGGAATTGACCCGCGGTGTGAACGTAGCCTAAAAGCATTCACAGGTGACTCCGTCTTGAGTGTGACATATTTAAAATAAAACAACAAAAGAAGAAGATACAGAAGAAAGTTCATTTGTAGTTCTAAACATATTTTTTGTTCTTTCATTGTCTTTTACTCACTTTTTGCTACACTGACAATAACGTCATTGCATCGTCCTCTCCATCCCCCCCCGGAACCCACCACTGCCACAAATAGCTTGCAGACCTGTGGGAAACACTGTTATAGTAGTTATTGCTAGCCAGCCCACCATGTGTGATGCTGGATAAACGTTAGTGTTAGTGTTTTCCACTAATTTCTGCTTTTTATGTGACAGAACTCATTGAACTCAGAGCTGCATTGTTTCATGGACACCTTGCATTGCGTTCTAATGGCGGCTGTTGCGTTTATCATGCTCATATCTCTTCTATGTGTGATGGTGTGGTTGGAGAGGAACAGTACACATGAATATATTTGTGTGTGTTTGTGTGTGTGTGCGCGTGTCAGACAGTCGATTGATGGCGATCCTGAGTCTGCGGGCGGTACTCAGGGTGTCAGCGGCCGCCTGATCAATAAACGGATCAATCACCGTGTGTTTGTGGAGAGGATGCCAGTCTGGGCCAGGATTGTCAACTTTGTGGGGATTTCGATGGCCGTGCACTTAATCACGCATCCGTGCACGCACTCTTAATCACATGCACATATTTGGACTCCACTCAGCAACAGGATTTATTAAAAAAAAAAAGTGCAGCTTACACGCAGTGGCGGGAGCTTAGGTTTAAGATTTAAGGACTTCCAGCCGTGCAGGAAAATATTTACATTTTGCTAATGTTGTTGCCTCCATGAATGAAAGCAGTAGTGATGTTTGCCGGATGACAGATTATGTTAAAAATGCAAGACGAGGAGTTTACGTGTAGGGAAGGGTGTGAATATGTGCCACTTTTCTCCAACAACCAAAAACGAGTCACGCTCATGATACTGTACATCTATTTGGTGTTAGATTTTTAAGTTTTGCAGCACTGGCATTTTAAAGATTTCCTTGCTTGGCAGCCAGCAGAGCAACTAGTTTGTTGCTAAATGGACTGCTGTAGATATCAAAAACAGGTGACTGAAAAATACATACAGTGGATTGCCACAGATTTGACATTCAGCAGTTGGGCTGCTGCAATTTTGCAGATTTTTGGTCAATTTTTTCCCCTCCAAAAATGTTTTCCACAGAAAACACATTAATTCACCATAAGGTTGTAAAAGTTTATAAATATCTGATCATACAGGTAAAATGTAAATGTAACATTTTACAACTTTGTCATTATTAGGGATGTCTGATAATATCGGCCACCGATAATTTTTGGCCCGATATTGGCATAAAAATGTGATATCGGCATCAGAATGTTTTTTTCCCCTACAATGAAAGGCGATATAGTGCTTTTTCCGCCAACGCCATTGTTGAATTATGTAGTTAATATTGTGCCACTCACAAGCCTGTGAGGAAAAATTAACTTTTTATTTAGCAAGTAGAGTAACAACAGAGCTCTCAATGAACTTACCAGGTCCATAGAAATCGCGGGCGGGTTACCATTCCATATACCATCCTTACTCACGGTGTCTTTAAAGAAAGAGCTACAAAAAAACATCACACAGCAGCGTAATAGGTAGATAACGTCAAACAAGACACTGCCAACGAATAATGCAGAATAACCAACGACTATGTGAGCTCTAAACATGTAACTTAGCAGCCATTTACAGCAACAGTACAGCAAAGCACGCTGGGAAACAGGAAGTGCTGTTGTCAAAACCATATACGTAGACGCCGCATCGAGCGCTGAGCCTTACATCGTCGCCGTCATACTGGATGTGGCAAGGCTGCGCTGTAAGTGAATAAATGTACTTAATTTCATAAATCGCCTTTCTACAAAGAAATTTAAGTTAATGCCTCTCGTTTACACATTCACACAGGCACTAATATACTTGGTAAAAGGTTAGGCACCTGATCTTCTCAGATGGCTAAGATAAGAACTTTATTGATCCCACACAGGAGTAATTCACATTCTGTCAGCTATAGAGCACAAAGTAGTGCCCAAAAACCATACACAGTGTGTGTGTGTGTGTATATATATATATATATATGTGTATAATAACATAAATCAAGGCACAAGAAGCACATATGTATTCTTATGTAAAATATGTAATACATTAATTATCTACTCAGAGATGGGTGGAGGAGCCAGTCTTTTCACATGAACTGTACGTTCTAGGGATGTCCCGATCATAGCTTCAGGATCGGGATCGGCTGGCGATACGCTGTATTTTGAAGATCGGATAATATTGCCTTCTGTCACGAGGTCGGGCCGATCCGGTTGCCATATAACGTTCGTAACTCACATGTCGGGCCACACACCGACATGGTGGGTGCCTTAATGCACCTCAAAGCTGGTTTCCACTCGACTCCCGCCACCCGCAAGAAGAAGAAAATGCGACACCACCACGCAGACATGTCCATGGTGTACCGTGGTGAAGTTAGTTTCACATTGGACGTTGGATATTCGGCTCCGTAGCTACAGCGGTAGTTCCCCCTCACTGTGCTGTGTCATTGTGCGGGGAGCTCACACGGGAAGTGCTGTTCTAACTGCTGGTTGTTAATACTAGGGGCCGTCAATAAATTACTATTGCGTTGAAGAGAGTTTGTTAAAAAAATGTCACATATTCTAAATCATACCACAAATGGATCTCTAACCGACTCACAAAGGTTTGTTACCCTAATTAGGATATGAGTCATAGAACATGGATGGATGTATTGATTTTTCCAAGGTATTTTTTGGTTGAACTCAACACTTTATAGCTGTAATACAGAGTGGCCTAAAGTGAATGGAGTAAGGTTTTTCTGGCTAGTGAACTGTGTGTATCAAGAATCAATAGACTGGACTTTGTTTAGTTACGCTTGTCTTAGCTGGCATTTCCTCTCACATTATACAGTATACACCACTATCTAGTAGGGGTGTCAGGAGACACCTAACTCGCAACGCGAAGATACACGTGATTGGATCCATGACAACGAGACAGAACGAGATTTTACCATTAATTGTAAGAATATACAATGACAAAATATGACTGAACAAACAAACTTTTAAAAAATTTGACCGAGTCACAAAACAATGCAGGTGCGTTTTGAATTGTTTATTGTCCCACAAATTAATGCTAAACGATATTATTGTCAACATTTTTTGAGACCAAATAAACCACTGTCATGATGATCTGTAGTATTAATAATAATAGATCATGATAATGCAATAGTTCTATTGTCACCTTTCACGCTGTAAAGTTATGACATTGCTGTTTGTGACATATATGACATATGACAATTCTACTAATGTTTGCAGCATTTCTTGAAATGCTGACTTTCCAACCGTATTAAAAAGCAACATTTCTTTTGTGGTCTCAGTGATTGTTGACTGTCGGAATGAAGGCCCTGCACCTCGATTTTTTTTCCCAGATGGGAAAACTGGGTCGGGTGGATATGTTTAAGGTGGGCTACTTAGTTTTGTTGCCTTTTATGTTACTCCCACTTTTGAATAACTGGCATACAGGCTCGTTCGTGTTGGTGGGCTCACCTTGCTCATTAATATTCCCACACGGGGGCTGTGGCATTTGGCATCTTTTTCCCTCCTAATTTCTACGTTAACTTGCATTGTTCCTCACGAGGCGCCACTCTTTTTCTGTGTGTGTATGCTTGTGGCCCCGCCTCCCCCACACAGACGAAACGACTGCATGACTGACAAAAGGTCTCACTCTGTTCATCGTTGTGCTATGAAGCATCTAGGTACTGAATCAATGCACAGAGTGAACTCCCTTTCTGCCTACTTGGAGGCAAGAGACGAGGAAAGCAGCCAAGCATTCACACGGCAATAAATGGAGGCCAGCAAAATTATCGAGTTAATTTTCATTTATCGTGTAATTAATTAATTAATTTATTAGCACAAGAATTTCACAAAATCTTGTGACACCCGTTCTACCAGTGTTGTCTACCATGTAAAATATAAATTGAATTTCATCTATTTTTTCTTTTTTGTCTCATGTCCCTTCACACTTGAATGGATGACATGGTATGAAAGTAAGCAGACTGTTGAGTTTGAGGCTGTTTTGGCTTTTCATCTTGAAAGTTGAGTTTCTGTTTGATGTTTTAGTGACGTCTGGCTTCAGTGTGACATGTGTGGAATAACGGGGACTTTCCAAACAGGCTTATTTTGGCCGGGTCCGGCACTTATACCCAAGAGGAACCGCTTGATTTGTGTGTTTTTAGAAACATGAACCTCTATATATCGTGTCACCAAAAATCACCCTTTATCTTAGTTGTCCCTAAAACCTGAGCTCTTATCCCTCAAAATGAATTTCTCTCTGCAGTTTTTGCAGCACCCAGTGCTGTTATAAAAGCCTCTGTGCACACATGTTATTGTGCCCTTTTGCAGTAAGGGGATAATGTGCATTTTCCACCCATTACCTCTGCAACAGTCAACGGCACAAAAACAAGCTGCCTTTGCTTGAAAAGCATCAAGGACGCATCTCCGCCGCCACCGTGTTTTATTGAAGACTGTCCTCACTGACTGATCAATATGTCACTCTGTCAATTAGCCCATCAGTGCTGGTAGTTTTTGCTTGGACAAGTGATTTTTGGAAGGAAAAAGCAAATTGACTGCAACCTCTGGACTGTGAAAACGTCTCGTTGCTCTCTATTTGAGCAGTGCAAGCGTGAAGCACCCAGCGCAAAAGGTCAAAAAGTGATTTTTCTAGTTTTTGCAAAGGAAAGCATGAAAGAAGACGAGAAGCAGCAAAAACTCTGCGAGGGAGAGAAAGTGTGTGTGTGTGTGTGTGTGTGTCTGTTTGTGTGTGTGCGCTATCACATGTTTGTGCGCTTGACTGTGCTTGGATGGACTCTGTGAAGTGGAACAAGGCGATCGTGGCTGGAGCTGACGGAGCAGCAAGACCAGACAAAAAAAAGTGTTTCAGCGGCAGCCATGTTACGACACGCTTTGATGAAACATTACAATGGCGAGATGTTACATTTATTCAGTGTAACAAGTGCTGCCTTATCGTCGACCTGCCGTTATGCACATAACTGTGCATTGTCAGCTGTGCATTTAGCTCCTGGGTTAGCATTAACCACATTAGCTTTCTTCAGTTCGTCCCTGTGGCATAAGCCAGGTTAAATTGTCACAGTCACACTTTTTAAAATGACTTCAGCTTTCATGTTATCCTTTTTAACATCAACAATATGTGGTTATGTGTTAGCTATGTGCTAGCCTTTCTTCATTTGAAATTATTTGCCCCATATTAGCATGAGCGGCATTAGCCATCAGTAAAACGCACCCACTTAAGTTGGCATCGACACGCATGGTCAACCGTTTTTGTCTACATAAAATTTGAGGCCGTTTCTATGAACAATAGGTGAGTTTTTGTGCGTTCTTGTATGACAACATCGACATAATTACTGTCTAGTTCCGTAGCATTAAAACATGCACACAGTGAATTACTGTTCAGTGCAAAATAAGATGGATTCTACTACAGCAACTAACAAAATGCACCCAATTCATATATACTGTATATATATTTTAGATTGCTAGCCACCGGAAGACAAAAATGTTGTCATTGAAGTCAAAACAGATAGCACATTAGCGCACCAGCTAAATTATCCCATAGGTTAAAAAATCCTTATCGCCCATTCACCATACGTCTCTGGCCTAAGTCACAAGTAAATGTGCAAGCAATGGCTAGTTTAGTGTGTGGACAACCGTTTATGTCGACAGCAGCCAGCCAGTCCGAGAGTCATTTTTTAAAAATCGTATGTTAGCCAAAGCCACTTTTGCCATTGTTTGTCAAGTTAGCTCCATGTATATTTTAGTTATTCCTTGTCAGCATTGGGTCTTTAGTGGCGTGGTTAGCCTTTTAGCTATTTGGGGATCATTCGGGGACCCTGGCACGCCGTGTTTCAATCAGATGGCTCCAGGCGCTGTTAATTATTTAATTGGAGCAGAGCAACACTGTGTTATTAATGAGAGGATGGAGGTTAGGGGCCTCGTTAGGAACAGACAGGCTGCGGGGGGTAGGGTGGGGTGGGCTGGGCTTGATGGGAAAGGAGGTCAGAGGTGACTGATCGCGAGAGACAGAAGGAGGAAACAGGAAGTGAAGATAATATGATAGTCATTTGTTTAAAATGCTTACGTTGGACTTTCTCTGGAAGTGAAAGCACCCTCTTTGTTCATCGTAAACCTTGTGTTTCTTCCTGGAAAGGAACAAGTGGACAACTCTGCGAGTAACACTCAACAGCAAGGTTACTTAATGTTAATTGTAGGGCTGCAACCAATTATTTTGTTAGTCAATTAATACGGAGATTGTTGTTTCAATTAATGGAGTTATCAGCTCGTCCCTAGTCCAACCTTTTTCCAGAAAGGGCCACATACTGAAAAGTGAAAGGATGCAAAGGCCACTTTGATATGTTGTACTATATGCTAAGAAGTTACAGTATATATATATATATATTGTATTTCAAGAAAAAACGGCATGTCAGCTTTGTGATATAGGTAAAAAGGCGTATTATTAGTATGAACTTTGCGCTTTGCTTTTTTTCCACAGTTTTGCTTTTTTTTTTCTTCTAAATTCTTCTTAAATAATCTTCATAAATGTTCTCTTTGCAATATTTCATCCTCAAAATATTTTGACTTTATTTTCACATTATTCTAACTTTTCCCCAACGTAATTTGCCCCAAATTACAACTATATTTTCTTTTGTTTCTCATATTACGAGTTTTAAAAAAATAAAACATTTTTTTATTAATATTTCAACACTATGCTATTAAAATGCCATTATGCCAAGTTTATTCCTGTAAAATTGTGATTTTTCTTTTCTTAATAATTTGACGTTATTCTTGTTAGATTACAGCTGGTTTTTTTTCCCCCCATTTCTGCGGGTTTTTTTCTTCTTGTAAATTGTCCCCGGGTCGCACTTTGGATACCCCTTGTCCTAGACGGATCAAATCAATATGAACCAAACACAAACAGTTAGTGGTTTGGTCCGCAACATATTAGAGAAGGGGCAAAAATGTGGATTACTGTTTCCCAAAGTCAAAGCTGATGTGTATGAATATCTTATATTGCCTAATAGGTCTGCTTTCAGGGATGACTAAGGAAATTAAGCAATATTCACATTTGAGAGGCTGAAATCAGGGGATGTTTACATATTTAAATCAACAAACAATCAATTAATTGATTAATTGGATAATTTATTGATTAATTGATGCAGCTCTAGTTAAATCAACTGTTTTTCAATGAATTGAGGAGTCAAAATGTTAAGAACGAAAGTGTGGTGATTTCTTTTTTTTTATTGGTGAGTTATCTGTCAGAGAGGAGCAAAAAGGCGCCGGAAAATATTCCCTGAATGCTCTGCGTGCTTGTGGTCCCGGCCCTCCCGTCAGTGTTGGCCTTGCTAAAGTGTTTTTGGAAGCCAAGTGTAAATGAGGAACAGTCAACAGTTTCAGGGAACTGAGTCAGGTTTGGGTTTCACTACGCGAGAAAACAAAAACAAGCGTGGGAGGAGAGAGTTGATACAGCTGCCAGGCCAACATGTTAGTCAGCGAGGACAGTGTGTGTGCGTGTGCGTGCTTGTGTGTGTGTGTGTGTGCCAAGCCGAGGTCAGCTGCTATTCTGTACTTCCTGTGGTGCGCAACAGGCCTGACTGTTCTGACCTTCACGTTTTTCCCATCCATCCTTCCTATTAAGGCAGCGTCAGCGATATGCTCACATTCACACACACACATTCACTGCCCTGGAAAAACCCTCCCATATGAGCCAGCACACACTAAGCACATCCTCCCTCTTTCTCTCATTTTTTCTTTCTAGTTCCTTACTTTTTGTTTCATGCAGGGTGTGGGGGTGGTAGTGGTGTTCGCCCTCCTTTCTTCCAGTGTCATACATCACCATCTTTCCTCGCAGCTGCATGGGAAGAGCAGGCCGGGATACTAAATGAGAGCGCTATCATCCCCCACCCCCTCACCCGCTCCTTGCCGCACTTCATTGGATTTGTATGTGAATGTGTCTTTTGGTGATGCTGACATTGTTTCTCCTCTCTGGGGCTTGTTAGCGACTCAGAGCATTTCAACACTTAGCGTTTTCATCGCTACAATGTTGTCAGGCATTGTTCCTCCTAAAGGTGTACACAAAGCGGGGTGATACTCTGGGCCTTTTTACCAAAATGATTGCAAAATGAAACATGCTTGCATTTTAGAAAAGTTGTGACCGGCATTCACACAGCTCTGCAAATCATCTCTATGCTACAGGGAGGAAAGGGAAAAACTTTTCTTTGACTGGCAATTGACAGCTAAATCCTGGATTAGGCTTCTGCGTAGTCTCTTTGCCGTCTACTTCTATGCTGTCTTTTGTCTCTCATGACTTGGAGTTCTCTGCCCAAGCACTAGGGGCACTATTTCCCACAGAGTTAACTTGACCACAACTCTAATCGACCATTTAGCTTATTAGCTTTTGTTATTGTGAGCGAACAATGGCAATTAAAGAGACGGGGAGTGTTTATTAGAGCTGAAACTAAGGCCATATCCACACAAATACAGATATTTTTAAAATGTAGTTTTTTTCCCTTAAAAACTGAGCTTTTGGAACACTGGCCATAGTGGAGCTTTTCACAAACTCCAGCATCAACGTTTGTGTGTTTGTGGACAGGTAAAAGTGAGCTTTTTGGATTCAGTAATAAAAAATGTGCGACATTACCTCGTGTTTTTAATCCTCATTTTGCAGCAGAACTGGAAGTTATTGACTTACGGGTGTCTGCTTCATTTTGTGCAGCGGTAGACGCTTTATCACGCGCATGGGCTTTTAAAAAAAAAACAAAAAAACATTCATGTTGTTCCCTGGGCTCCATGTAAGCTAGCATTGATTTTAAAGATATTTCACACATTGTTCAGTGGAACCTTGGTAATGGTTTAATGTATTTGAACATGCATACAAGTTACATTGGAATACATCACATATTACAATTAACAGTTCTGCATGTCCAAAGGGAGTAGGAAGAATCAAAGCTTATTTAATCCTACCCCCCATCTGTTTTACATCAATTGCAATACATTTGTTCAGTTTCTGTACTCCAAATGCACTCTTTTCTGGTTGAATACATAGGAAAATGAGAAGGTAACGTAATAATGTGGTGAAATAGTAGTCAAATTTCTTTTCACCGTAACTACTTCATATGACAATGAAAATAAATAATATGTATGAAATAGACATAACAGAACATAGTTTGATAATGAGTGAGTACTGACATTGAACTCACAAAAATGTAGTTCGTAATAAGTGTGGTAGTGATTAGACATAGCATTGACAAATAAAATAGAACAGAACATAGTTGTATAATGGCTGAGTATTGGCAATGTACTCGCATAAGAATGAGACTAGAATGAAGAGTTAGTAGTGAGTGTAGTAGTGTTCAGACAGCATTTTATGTACACAGTGTTTTCAGGACTCTTTTTCCTTGTACTTTGCAAACATCAACTGCTTGTATTGTTTCTTGAAATCGCTCATGTTAGGTGCTCTGTTTGAGTTCCTTGCTCTGATTCCACATACCGAAACACATCCTGAAATCATTCCACATACTGACCTTGGTTAGTGTCATTAATTTGTTCCAGAAGGTCCGACTCTAACCGAAAGGGACGCTAACGAACCAATTTTTCCCATAAGGAATAATGTAAATCTGCTTGATCCATTCCAAAAAGCCAAAAATGTTAACACAAAACACGTTTTTATAGTTTCGTTTCACATCGTGTCTTTGGGAACGGTCACGTCTTCAGTGAAAGTAAAAGTAACCGTAAATGTTAATTTATGCCTTTCATCATTTATATGCATTTAAAATTGTTTTATGCATGTAAAACTATAAAAACGTGAGACAACCTCTGATGACGTAATAGACGGGTGACGTAACGTAGCTGACTTCCGGTTCCGGTTGCCGTTTTGTAAGATAGCCAGATAACAAATTTTGCTGGATGATGATTGTCCTGCAAATAATTGCTGATAATCGATATTATTGTCAACATTATTTAGAGGCCATTTTGTCATTATTGTAATGATGATATATGGCGTAATAATGCGAGTACACCGTATCAAAAGCAATAACTTTAATTTCTCAAGAGTATTTAACATTGTAATTGGAATGTCATGAAGGTAATTTCAATCAAATAAAATAAATGAAACAAACAACACAAAAAAAGGCAGAAAAAACTCCAATGAAAATAAAATGGACTCTCATTCGCTTTTAGCAAAGAATGCACTGAAATAACAGGCACAGTCATAACCAAAAACAATAAAAAATGACTCTGTGTCTGTTACAAAAAAAACCCTACTCCAATAAAAAGCACACACAACGATGAAAACAATGAATAAAATGGACTATCAAGTCTCTGTAAACAAAATTGCGCTTCAATTAATAATGAACATTGGGTATTATTCCTTAACAA
Organism: Dunckerocampus dactyliophorus; assembly: GCF_027744805.1. Lineage (NCBI taxonomy): Eukaryota > Metazoa > Chordata > Actinopteri > Syngnathiformes > Syngnathidae > Dunckerocampus > Dunckerocampus dactyliophorus. The sequence goes on from NC_072828.1 coordinate 8,346,788, forward strand.
AAATGCTTAACATGTACTGAACGACAATGTGTGAGTGTGCACCATTTTGCGGTGTTTTGTTCATATTTACTTTGCCAACAGTACGCCTCAGTATCATTGATTGACAGGACGGAGTCTCCGCTGCACCTCGAGTGGCAGTTTTTTGTCCCAGTTGGGAAGACAGGACAGGATGGTTGTGTTGAGGTGCCCCTGCACGTTGGTCGTATTCCCCTTCTTCATCGCCACTACTTTCGAACAAATGCGACATATTGGCTCACCTTGTTCATTCTGCTTAAAACTGAAATATTCCCACACTTGGGCTGTGACATTGGGCTTAGAAATTGTTGTTTTCATGCCTTCATTCATATTTGCGTTTGCTTGCTTGTTTCACGAGGCTCACTCTGCTCTGTGTGTAGCCGCCCCGCCTCCACGAACTGCAATAAAGAGACAGAATGACTGACAGGAAGGTCCACTCACGCCGTTTATTCCGCTGTAGAACCAACGTGCCCTGGTGTTGAGACAGATGCACAGAGTGAACTCTCTTTTGTCTTCCAGCCTATTTGGTAGAAATAGGGGAGGAAAACAAACACGCATTCACATGTAAATTTATTGAGGGCGGCAAAATAAAGTTACTTTTTGTTTATCGTGCAGTTAATTGATTTATTGATCATTGACAGGCCTAAACAGAGGTATTCCAAGGCAGCTGTGGTTCCTTTTTTTTGGGGGGGTTCTGATGAACCAAAATGCACATGACAGTCCCTTTAACTCAAATGTTGGACGAGAAAGTATGCTGGCGCCTTGACGCAGGACTATAAGCCAGGCATAAGTCAGACATGGAGAATGTTGTAATTCCAAGCTAGCCACAAATGGCCACATATTTATTTCATAGTTAAATTCTTGTGTACAAACATTTTGCTGACAGTGAGGAAAGTCACTCTTCCTTTCTGCTTCTATTCATTCCAACACACATTAAAGCGCCTCTAGAGACACTCCTCAACCACTCACTAACATGCTCTGTCTGTGTTTATCTACTGTATACAGTATGAGTGTGTGGGAGGAGGCCTGCTTCTCATTAGAATTATACACTGAGCAGGCAAAACCCATTGCCACAATTCAAGCTGGAATGTGTGCTGCGTGTGTGTGTGTGTGTGTGTGTGTGTGTGTGTGTGTGTGTACTCCCGTAGGTGCTCGCCGAGCCGCTCTTGTTCATGTTCCACTAAATCCTGTCCGCCCATTTGTCTTCCTCTGCCTCCCTCCCATCGCCCGCTCTGTCTCTGTCTCTCAGCCATTTGCTGTTAAATGAATGATGTCTACACGCCTGACCTCACATCTAACTAACGACTGCGTGTGTGTGTGGGTGTGTGTGTGTGTGGGGGGGGGGGGGGGGGGGGGAGTGTGGGGTTCATTCTTGTGTGTGGGGTTCATTCTTGTGTGGGTCCCATGCGTAGACTGTACAAAATATCAGATACAGTTGGCGCAGTCTTACATGAGGTCATCTGGAATTCTGCACGCTGGTAATTGAAGCATGACGCTATGCTTGTTGATTTCTCTGCTGACTCCGTGCCAAAGCAGTCAAGTTTAACGCAGAAAAACAATGCTATCCATTCTGGGAAGCAACATTTGAACATTTCCAAGTGTCATACAAGTTTGTAAAAAAAGGAAAAAGGAGTCAGCAAAAAAAACCCAAAGCAAAATGCAAATGAATGCAATCAAGTGTCTCAAAATGGTCACAACATAAATATATTAAATATATTGTTTTTAACTCGCAAACTTACTTTATTATTTCATAGTGTCAGGTTACATTTTTCTGGTCATGTGAGTGTTGTTAGACGTTAAGTGGTTGTTGCTTGTTGTTTAGTGGAGAGCAAACGCTTTAAACCACTTATCCTCCGCTCCTGTCTCCTTCTCAATCACATCTCCACATTTTGCGACCCTTGACATGAGTAATATGCCCACCCTGACAGTGCGGCCGTAACCGGCGCTCCTCAATGCTAACGAAGCAGCTAACAAAGCTTCTACTGTCGCAAAATTGTAGTGGTTTTGACACCATGACTTTTTCATACCGTGGTATACCTTCAAACCGCTAAACGGCCCACACCTAGTCTACACTCAGTTTCACATCGGGTTGGATAGGTTTTGCCTGTGTAGACTGCATTTAGAGGTGAAAACAACATGAAAACCAGCGAGCTGTCCATGGGTGAAAAACAAGCAATTGTGAATTTGAGAGCAGATATAAAATCAATCAGAACCATTGCATAAACATTGATTATAGCCGCTACAAACATTTGGAATGTCCTGAAGCAGAAAGAAACCGCTGGCATATCAAGTAACAGACATCCAACCGGTACACCAGCAGTTGATGAGAGAAACATTGAGACCTGTAAAGAAAGACCCTACTTTTTGGTATATTCCAGCCTGTCCTTCCTATTCTTTTTGCTCATGAGTGGTTTGCTTCTTCGGGTGGAGCCACTGTACTTTTGTTGACTTTTTGAGTCTTCTATACCTTCATTGCTGTCCTCTGCAGGTTGTTGCTAGTGTCGCTAAAAGTTGTTTAAGGGTCTTCCTTTACAACCCTCACAATGCTTCTGTCATCAACTGCTATTTCCTTGATCTACTTGTTCCACGTCTGTTACTTAGTACACCAGTGGTTTATTTCTTCTTCAGGACATTCCAAATGATTGCAGTGGCTATAATCAATGTTTGTACAATGGTTGTGATTGATTTTTTTAAAAAATCTTCTCTCAGATTCACAATTGTCTTTAGACAGATTTTTGGCTTTCATCTTGTTTTTACCTCTAAATCAGGGGTCTCAAATTCAATTTCCCTGGGGGCCAGTGGAGGTAGACTCTGGGTGAGGCTGGCTGGGAATCTCAGGGTACCTCACGATACGATACAATTCACAATACATCCATGTGATAACACCACTGTTAGTTCAGTGTTGGTGTTTACTTGCCCCTGTAAGTATGGAAGGAACACTGAGCTTGCCCGGATGTTGCGGGCTGCAGTTACACTACTCTTTGATGTCCAGTCGCGGGCCGCAAGATACGATTTGGTGGGCCGCAAATGGCGGGCCACGAGTTTGAGACCCCTGCTCTAAATGCAGTCCACACATGCAAAACCTATCCTACCCAATCTGAAACTGAACATAGACATTCAGTGTTAGTTACTGATTGGCATTTGTTGGTTCCTTGGGAGGTTTAGTGTTGCCACATTTAGCAAAAACTCACAGAGTTTAAGTTAAAAATGAAAGCTGTCATCTCTCTGCTCACTGATAAAGACAGTTTAGAGATCTTTGAGGTTCTGTAGTCTCATAGAAGGCTAGAACATTCCATTGCCACGTTCAGCAGGTTGCCTTCAACGTACTTTCTGTCGCACAACAAGAAACATGCTGCAAGCTTTTTGTTTTTCCTTCTGTGACAACAAAAGGTTCTTATATGGAGATTGAGTTTAGTCGCTTGTGAGCGTGTGAGCTTTGGCTGGCAAGCTCAGTGCAGATTTTATCAAATGTTTGCTCAACAATTGCTGATTTGATTTGGTAAAGCTTCTAAAAACTACAGCTATGGATTAGGATGGATTATAGATTATGGCTGTCAACAGAAAGCAGGGTTGTTGCAAAAAAACGCGTCACACTGATTCCATTGGATCATGAAAACACCTGCGATGACTGTAAAGACTTAAACACAACATGCGTTTGCTTGGACGATGTTTAGAAGGCTGCACTCGGACGGCTGAGCACGGCAAAGTAGGTCATGCTAGTTTGACCAAAATTATGTTTTATTAGCAGTAATGGCAGTACAAATGTGACACATCAGCATTAAAGGTGGTGTAAAGTAAATTAAGCCATCTGCATGACGTTTAGTGGTGTCAGCGCTGCCTTTGTGTTGGACTACATTCATTCACTTGAAACCTGCTCAAAGATCTCAAATGTCTTGACAAGCAACTACGCACAGTCAGCAGAAATCAGGAATCTTCTACAAAATGTCTTTATTAATATGAATACTCAAAGAAAGAAGAGGCGAGGTATGCAGGGGCATACCTGTATGTTATCATCAGTTTTCCCAGTTAATCAATGTCAGTCACGACTCACAAAAAGTTAGGGATATTGGGCGTTTGTAGGAAATTTCGGGATGAACTTAAAATCACTGTCCAACTGTTGAACGTTTCAGTAGTTTTGCACAACTTTTTGCACAAGGAGCCGACAGCAACATTCCAAATAGGTGCGTGATGCATGAATGGAGCAATAAATGACCTGCTTCAGTTAATATTGAAACAGGCCTCTTCATCATGCTGTTCACATGTTGACATCATGCAGGTCTGTATGCTTAGCTTTTATACTAGGAGCACAGGTGCTCCTAAATTTTTTCACAATGTGAAATTTCTTAAATTAGTAACAGGAACACCCATACATATAAATACAATGCCATCATAAGGCCTAGATCTCCCTGGAACTACGGTTCACAATTATTAATGTATCATACATAGACTGGCATACTACAAGCTGTATACACACATGTAGTAATCTACACGTGCAGTCACTTAACATGACTGACATCACGTCACACTGCACAAGACCCAACCCAACCTACGACAACCATGTCAGGTAATATTTTTCAATAACAATAATAATATCTTGCATTTATAATAGGGCTGTCAAAAGTAGCGCGTTAACGGCGGTAACTGATTTATTTAATTAATTATGCTCATTTTTAAAGTTTAATTAACGCATGTGCACATGAGCAAGCATGCCTCGGCAGACGGAAACACAGTGGACCGTCCCCACACAGTCACACGGAGGCTGACGCTCTTTTATAACTTCATTCTGACCTGGACGAATCAACTGCAGTACAATTCCAACACCGTATACTGTATGTATCTCCAACTCACACACGTCTCTAGTCCGTTCATCCTGGGAATGACACTTCCTCATTCTCATTACAAGAGCGCGAGATGCATTCAGGGACACACTGAACATCACAAAAAGGGCTTTATAATGCGTGTGCGTGCGTGTGTGTGTGTGTGTGTGTGTGTGTGTGTGTGTGAATGCTGGAAAATACACTGAAAACAAGTCAATTTACCTTAAATTATGTGATGTGATGATTATGTGATGATGCGATGCAAGACTAATGTTAGACAAATCGATTTTTTGACTTGTGTGGTATCATTTACCTTGATTGACATATTTGTTAATACATACAAATATGTATAATCCTGTCCTGTCATTTATCATTCTTTTAATTAAATACAGCAAAAATTGGCATATTTCAGACATAGTTGCTAATGGTGATTAGTCATGATCATCATAATTCATTTAAAAAACTATGATTAATCAGATTAAAATTTGTAATCATTTGACAGCCCTAATTTATAAATATAGTGAATTTCTAAACCAAAGCAATGTAATGCCATTCTGGCATATGTATATTCTTTTTGATCTTGAGCTCCCTCCTTATTTCCACCTTGGAAATGATCATCTGCCTATCCAGGGCAGCGGTCACCGTCAAGGCTGGTTTGTTTTGTCGCATCACGTAACTAGTTACATGACTCTTCTCTTCTGACAGAGACAGCTGTCTCTGCAGTTCATGTGCTACTCGGAGTGGTTGTCTTTTGTTAGGCTGTCTTTATTTATTTATTTATTTATTTTTTACCTGCCTGCTACTGCCCTTTGCAACATTTACAGAACATGAGGTTGCTCTCAAACTCTAGCCAAGACAAGAGTTTGATCCAATCTGATTTAAACTTGGAAACTTTTCCGAGCACTGTCAGTAACACTAGTGCTAACACTAGCTGTTGCCATCTCTTCTGGCTCGACACTGCCAATTGCCGTAGATTTCACATTTTCTCTCACATTTCTCTCACACATTTCCTCTACTGTACCTCTTTGGTTCCACTGTGAAAATACCACTCGATTTTCATTTTTCACCGGACACCTCAGTCATCTTTCCCGCAACACTCCATTTTCCAACTGATAACAGTTAGCTAAGTCAGTGAGTGCAGTTTGTGTGACTGAGATGTCATCGTGCGTCAACGCAAAAGTTGTCAGGTTCTCGGTGTGGTTTGGACCCCAATATGCAGAGACGAAGCCACGGAGTGCAAAAATTAAGGGTACTTTAATTATATAAGCAGGAGAAACAAAAGGCGACAGAGGAAAGGCTCTGTGACAAAGGTGCAAGTAGTTCAGGTAAGTAAATTGTTTAAGTTACCGCACTGACTTGGAGACGAGAAGCATGGATAACCAAGACAATAATAATGAACCAGCGCCGCACATTCGAACGCACTGGCCTTTTATCTGCCATAAATGTTAATTGGCCGCAGGTGCGCGGCCACCAGGCGAGAAGCGGCTGCCTCTTCCTCCCCGGAGAAGGCACAGCCCGCCAAAATAAGAGCGCAGGACAGGGAACACTCGTTCCCGTCCTGCAGAACGTCACAAGAGTTCTGTTTTTTGGAGGTTGCCGTTGCAGGAGACTTGTAGATTTATATACAGATGCGCCAAAATTTTACTCTAGTTTTATTCACTTTGTATGGACTTATTCAGGAGCAAAATGCGAACAAGAGTGTTGACAAACATACTCGCACATGTGCTCCCTTTTTATTTTTTCTACTCGCACAATCAATTTCTAGGCGCATATGTGAGTGAAAAGCTCACACTGTACAGCCCTGTCATGACACCAAGATCACACCTAACAATTGATCAACAGTACCTCGCCATCACTAGGCTTCAAACAGGACGTTCTCACAGTGAAGTGGCCACTGAGCTCGGAGTGTGACAGAGTGTTACCAGCAGGTTGTAACAGAGATACAGACAGACTGAAAAAAAAAATGCTGAACTTTGCCATTCAAGTTTTTGTTAGAGAACGGCAAGTTGTGTAAAAAGAACTGAAACACTGAACAACTGCACGTGTGCACGCAAAAGTTTAGAGAAGCTCAAATTAATTTCAACTAGTGTTTATTTTAGCTTCAGCCTGAAATGTCACCCAAAAGACAAATACAGGCCGCCCTTGGTTTACGACGTTCGGTTTTACAGCGTTTTGTGGTTACGAACACGGCAGTTAAAAGGAAATCTACTGTTAAACGCAGAATCTCACAGAAACCGACATAATACAAATGAAATGCAGTCATTGTGTGGGGAAGGAACGTTTTCGTGGGGTCATATTTCCCCAGCAGGGAATTCACTGGCACAGGCCCTATGATTTCCACGGCAACGGAAGAGCAAAACTGGCCAATAAAAAGGGAATCTACTATTAAACACAGAATGTCATGGAAATTGACATAATGTGAATGAAATGTCATCGTGAGGAGAAGGAACGTTTACGATTAAGTATTTCCCCGGCGGACCGCTCAATCGTGGTGGAACTAAACATGTCGAAACGGTGACCGGCAAAAGTTACCAAAAACCTAGTGGCTAGTGAGGTTAGCTTAGTTTAACAGAGCATGCTAGTGCGGCTTAGGGGTGGGGGAAATAATTGATTCTTAGATGCATCACGATGTGCACATGAACGATTATTAATCAATTCAAAAATGTCAATAATCGATGCTGATGGAACAAAAAAAAAAAAAAAACGGAACAAAAAGAATGAAAGCGGAAGTGCCACCCGAACAGTTTATGGTGGTGCGCCTAAGTGTAAGACGCTAAAATGGCTGAGCGTGAACTCCAACTCGCACCCACTGGATATAAAGCGAGCGTCTGGAAGCACGTTGGCTTTCATGTAGTTGAAGGTAAAAATGAAGCTTTGTCATACAAGCTTAAATATTTTGGGAACATGATAAATATGAGAAACCACATTGCACGTTTCCACCCGATCCAGGAGAAAAAACAGTCATCTGAAGTTGCTGCTAACCAGAGAACCATCGAGCAGGTGGTAACTAATTTTCCATCGAATCACAAAGTCAATGGCAACTTTTATTGCAAAGGATTTGTGGCCATATTCGACTGTTGAGAAGCAGGGCTTTCGTGCTATGTTTCACACTTTGGAACCCAGATACAACGTCCCATTTCAACGTTATTTCACTGACACTGCAATTGTGAATAAGTTTTCTGGGTTATTCAAAATATACTGACGTCTGCAAGCATTAGTCTTGTATGAGAGTTGGTAGATGTAACCTTCCAATTAAAAGATAATGGAAGTAAATTAATCTGTTTCATGTTTTTTAAATTGTGGATTATTACAAATATGCTTTGTTTTAGTAGTACACAGTGAGTAAAAAGAAATTATATATAGAAAAAAATTATGCATGAAAAAACGGACAAACTATTGATCACGATGCATGGAGATGCATCGATAATCGTTTTATTATCGCATCGTAATTGCATCGCATCGTGAGGTGGCCAGAGATTCCCACCCTTAGTGCGGCTGTGTGTTTGCAATTCAGGGTGTATGAGTGTATTTACAACATGTTGTGTTTTACCACTTGTTAATGCAAACAAGCGTTTTACGATGCCCGCTGACATCATGCAAGTTCTGAGTGAAATAAGGACGAGAGGCACGTTTATTCTTGCTTCCAGCTCCTCTTTACTGTCTATTCTCATCACACACAACACACTTTCGGTCTTTAAAATAAGAGCACTGTTCGTCACATACTGTGCAATTGTGTAAACAAAATAAGGGTTTTATAATTGCATTAAATTAACGGACATTTTATTTACTGTCACAAAAGTACACACTCTATGGTGGTAAAATAAAAAACAGAATTGGAAAAAAAAATAAAACGGAATTTGCAAAAAAATTTAATGCATTTTATAAAGACTCTCTAAATTCTAAAAACTAAATTCTAAAAAACGCAATTTGGAAAAAAAATAAAACAGAATTTTGGAAACACATAATTGCCAGGTTGCTACAGTATCCTTGAGCATGTTAAAGCATCTCCTCCTATGAAATCAACAGCACTAACTAAGCAGTGTAGTGATTTTTTTTCTCTCTTTTTTTGATTACTGTTTAATTTAATTCTTGTATTTTGTGTTTTTCTTACAGGATTTTATGTCCTTCATGTGTTGTGTGTAAAATGTCAGTGACTCACGTGTTCATTTACTGTAGGTATGAGCTCCGACTTAAAATTCGACTTACAGCACGTCATAGGAACGGAACTTGATCGTAACCCAAGGACCGCCTGAATAACTAACCTTTTGTGACTAGTGCAAGTCTTACACAAATCAAACACAATAACAAAGCAGCTACCTAACATCATAAAGTAGTCACGTACATGTTTTTTAATAGTTCATTCCATCACAGAATCTTTAGTAGAAGGTGACATGTTAAAATGTTTTTTTTTTATGTTTGCCAGGGAAAATTGTGGCATTTCTTAAGAGGACTGACTCCAGGTCAGATTTCCTAGCAGCCTCAGGTGCACAAAAAACTGCTTTATCTTGTTGTGTGTGTTTGTGTGTGTGTGTGTGTTCCTGGGCTGCTAGTCCCCTCCAGCTCTGCCATCGATTTCCTCCACCAACTAGATTTATGTCGTTTACTGCGGGGTCGTTCATGCTCAGTGGATGAAAACGCAGCCGCTTTGGGATCAGATAACGGACTCATTTCTCCCGCAAAAGATTTCCCCGAAGCGACGTCCTCGAGGAGAGCGACACTAAATGTTCCCGAGGCCGATGAAAGGTTTATTTTATTCGTTTTTAGTGGGCAGATTGGCACTCTTTGTCTAAGGCAACGTCTAAATTCAAGTGGTGCTTTTTTTAAAGGAGAGCAGAGGAGCAAGAAGAAGAAGTGTGAATGGCTTCATTTAACACCCAGCAGCAGTCTGTGTGTGTGTGTGTGTGCGTGCGTGCCTGTGCATGTGTGTGTGAGCATGCGTGTGTGTGTATGTATGTGTGGCAGGTGATGATTGCTATTAGTCCTGTGCTCGCTGAAGCACAGATGTAATTTACCTCAGGAGTCAAAACTCCGAGATGGGTGTCACAGTCAGAAATCCAAGATGGATGCCTCTGGGAAATCGCTCGTTGTGTGAGCCCTAGACGTTCCAGAAATCGCAATTCTTGTCAAAAAAAACATCTCCCTCAAACAAAAATAACAATTAACATCTGGAACTGCGTCACACATACTATGCGGGTATCGAAATAGACGCTCACACACTAATATACCTGCAAAACAATACTATTTTATACTAATTTGTAACCCGCAAGTCATGCTTGGTAACTTTCTGTTGGGGCATGTGTGTGCACAGGCTTCTCAGCATGCTTTGCGGTTCATACATCTGCCAATTTGCGGGGTTGCAAATGCAGAATCACGAATATTGTTCTTCCTAAATATTCACAGATAGAGTGGACTGTATGGAATACAACCAAATCAGCCTAATTGATACAGCCATGGCCAAAAACACCGGCATCTTTGGTATACCATTATGTCCATATCTGTATTCCCAATTTTGCATAATCTTGAACATTTCTCTGAGGCATGCTGAAAATCTATTTGTTGGTGCACGTGCCTGTGCATGTGGTGTGATAAGAAGCTCTGATCAATGGCAGGATTGATCAGAGCTTTACCAAACATCATTCCAAACTGATGAGGGGAAGTGAACAGGGATCATTGGAGGTTATTTGCTCACGTTCAGTCAACTGACTCACTCTCACCAAGTGAAGTTCTGCATATATAATTCCTTTATTCTTTTTTCTCACTTTGAATGGAAATCCTCGGACAGAAAAATACACAAGAGATATACACTTTCCTGGCAAAAAACTTCAAATGAAACGTTAAAATCATTAAAGACCATGCGACGTGAACTATGGTTGCAGTCGGCTAAACCGGGAGGTGGGAGGTATTCTCGCTTGGAGCTCACAAAGGTGAATGTAAATATGTACTATGTATACAGTGGAACATTTATGTCGGCACCCCTCGAACTGGCTGAATGACCTGCAGCTAAAAAAACAACATAAAATGAGTTTTAAAAAAAATGTGTTAGTTGCTGGGGTAGAATCAATGGTTAATACTGACATGCTTTTATATTTAAAATTACTTTGCACTGAACAGGAATTTACTGTGTGTATCTTTTAATGCCCTGTCGCTAGACAGTAGTTATGTTGCTGTTTTCATTTCACACTGTTTAGTGATAATGGTGAAGTTAACAATAATACAATACACGTGGACATAAATGGACCTTTTTTCATAGAAATGTGTTGACGATGTATGTCGACGTTGGCCAAAGCGGGCAATTTTAAGCGGCGGTGTGCAGTCGGGACCAGCAAAGCCTTCTCTGCTTGCCTAAACACTATCAGAATCACTGGCTTACATTTACAACTTAAATTCTAGTATTTACTCTATGAACTTGTATTAATTTATTCAGTCTGCTGTCTTCAGTGTATTATCTTCATTTAGTAGCGTGTTTCTTGGCTGCACTGTTTCCAGTAGTTATGTTACATATGTTTGACCAATCAGATTTCAGCTTCTATGTTTTGCCCAATCAATGTGACCTGACTAGGACCTTCAGAATCAGGAATTCCGGCCCGTCTCACGTACACACTATTAGCAATGGGGCTGTTTTTTCAAACCAGATTTCAGATTTTTCTGTCCTTTAATTGGTTGATCAGAGCAAAATTGTTTGACAAGTCAAGTTACGCCCACAACGGGGAGGAGATATTGATACCTCTGGTGAGTAGATGTATTTTACTTTAAAGGTTTTATATTTTTTTTAAGTTATTAGATAACTATTGATTCTGAACTGCTCCAGGTGATGTTGTAGTGTAGAGGTTTGGAATTGTCTTAACCATTTACCACTGATTCATTCCATTTATGCTCAATACATTTGGCTGAGCGCCAGTGGAGATTAGTTACTCACGTTCCTCAGGCCTATCAGTGACTATGTATTTGACGATAAAGGGACTTGCATTATCATCGGATACCCATTTTTTTATTGTGTTGGAGTTCCTTGTGTTGGAGCTCCCAGCATAACGTAGGCGCCCAGGATCATAGTACGTGTCGGCAAAGACATCCAGGTTAAACTGACCCTCAGGGGTTTTTTTCACCTCTTTCCGATTCAACATCGCCCCCTCAGGAAAAAGCGAAAAGCTAAAAGCTAATTATTGTCATCTTAAATAGCTGCTGTGTGGGCTGTGAGGGCCGAGCAGTCAAGTTATATGCTTTCACAATAAACGCGCGTCTTCCATTGTATCATTATAAGTGGAATTGCTCTATTAAAAATGAAATGAAAGCACACTTTGTGAGCACAAAATCCGAGTGCTGGTCTGATTTCCCCGCGGGCTATTTTGCGGTTCCGTACAGGCGCTGGCACAATTAAATAAAGAAGCGTAATGAAGTAAATCTCATTTGGCCATGAGAGCGGGCCGAGGCTATCAGCAGTTGTCGCAGCTCGGCGCTACAAATATTGATTGTGTGTCCTGGACTGTTGCAATAACAGATGGCAGCTCTGTTGAAGACCAGGCTTTCCTTAAACCACTTCCGTGTGTGTTTGTGTGTGCACGCTGGCCGTCAAACACTCCTTCCGTGTGTGTGCGTGTGTGTGTGTGTGTGTGTGTGTGTGTGTGTGTGTGTGTGTGTGTGTGTGTGTGTGTGTGTGTGTGTGTGTGTGTGTGTGTGTATGTGTCTGATCAGATTTATATCTCACTCATAAAGTAGATTTATATCTCGGAGCAAGTCAGCGATTCTCCTTTGTCAATTTGCTGTGATGCACCTCAGCATGGTGCAGTGCGATCAAATAACCTTCTAATGAAACATCCTGTTGATGCTGGCCAGGATGTGATATCACACAGTTGCTAGGCAGCCTGCCTTCAATATGTTCCATGTCATCCACATATAGTGCTATATAATCAATACAAGTGCTAATATTCCTGATTAAACAACTGGCTGACTTCCTACTTGCTGTTATAGTTTATCCATGTGTTGTGTACTTTTAGCTGTGAGTTGTGTCAATAGCTGTGTCTACTAGCCATGAGTGTCACATTAATGCAGCAGTCACTATGTTTCGATGCAATAAAACAGACAGATTACCAAAATAGTACACTTTACATGTACCATCTCTATGTCCGTTGTTGGCCAAATGCTTGTGGGCGATTTTGGTCATTTCAGCATTTTTCTGTCTTTCAGTCTATTTTAATTCAGTTTTGTAGACAAAAGTAAAGTTTTGGTGTTAAAATATGATGTTAAAATTTCTACCCATTGGCTATGTGCTCAGGTGTCACGTATTGAAATTACCTGTACAACTCCAAACTCAGGACCATGTTTTATGGCCCCCTACATGACAATAAACGTGTAAGTACGACCTCATACCTCATCGGGAGGTGGTGAGAGGCACTTTAGCTTGCTTAAAGGAAGTAGCTCTTTAATAGTCAACACTAAACACACAGTAAGCCTGTCACACTCTGTAATAATATGCATTAAGTCTAAAAACGTAGCATTAGCAGCTTTTTACAAAACAAGTGCCGCAAAGCATGCTGGGAAGCCGGAACTGGGAGTGATGCAGGCTCCCAGCATACCTTGCGGCACCTTTTTGTAAATTGTTGCTCAATGTGCATGTTGAAAGTTAACATAGTTGTTTATCATCCACTAGTTGTCTTGTGTATGTGTTATGTACCTATTATGTGCTAAGTTGCCGTGACGGTTATTGTGTTGTTTCTTTTATGACACCGTGAGTCAGACTGAATATGGAGTAATGACCTGCCGCCATTTCTGATGTGTCGACAAGTGCATTGCGACTTCTGTCCAAGTGCAGCTTACTTTAAGCAAGCTGAAGTGTATATGACATCTCTTTGGTGACTAAGAGTGCCACAATATTATATTTGGATCACTTATGGCCTTCAATAGCTGAGGCTCATGACAGTTTATGTGTCATTGTTAGTGTAAACATGCCACCATCCCTCCAGCTTTGTCTCCTTCTCTTGTGAATTAACTGTTAGACTGACACGTGTAAAACTCCCATGCCGCTGATTGATCAGTGAACTTGGAAACATGCAAGATGGACCTGGTTTCTAATCGTGTTGTCTACGTCTGTTAAAAAATCAAACCTTAAGGTGTTTACATGCATTTTATAAACCCTGTTTTCAACTCAATTCAAGCAATAATTGGTTTTCTTTGTGCATGTAACCATAGTGACTGTGCAGCGTTCGGTGGTAATTTCCAGTCTTGAGGCAACAAGGGAACTGACGTCCATTTTCACAGCTTTCCCACTGATAAGAAGAGGAAGGAGCAGTGGGAGATTGCTGGTGGATATAGACTAACAATCTCTGCCAAAAGAACCCGTGGCTGTGTTCTCACCTTTTTTCTCTCGAAGCGTTGGACGCATTATAGTGATACTCACAGCTTGTAGACCCAGGCCCTGTCCACACGGGAATGTTCTTGGAATGTTTTTTGGCGGGTTGAAAAAAACTTAGCCACTGAAAACTAATCTCTCTACCTGCGTCCTAGCAGTCAACATGGCGGCCTAGACAATGGAACCCATTTATTTCGACGTCCCTCGTCCCTGGCTGACTGAAACTGACAAGCCAAAATAGACAAAAGCGGTTGACCATTTATGTCGACGTCGCACTTTTGTAATAATTAGAACACGGTGGACCAGGACTTGATGAGTTTGTCGACATATGCAGGTTAAGCAGGTTGCACTGTCGTCCTTTGCCATTTTGCGGTTCAAATTTGCAGCTTCAGTTCTTCAAAATAAATAAATTAATAAATTACCGCTGTTTCGTGGTTACTATGACGTATTACTAAAAAAAAAAGATATTTAAGCACATTTTACGTATCCTTGGCTTAAATTACGCATTTTTAACCACAAAATGGTTAAATGAACTAAAATGTATATAGTATACAGTATAAGGCATTCACAAGGCAAATACAAAGGTAGTATTCTACACTGGTCACAAGGTGTCAGTGTTGTTATGTTGATGAAACAGTTACCTCTGCAGAAAGTACGGTTTCCAGAAAACTCTCCCAATGCTATTGTGTGAATCTATGTTATGTTTTATTTATGTCTCATATGTCTTATTTCTCGTTATGTCCACTATATTTGGTAATATGAGTGTAAAGAGTGGTATGAGTGGTAAAGAGTGTGACTTTAGAGGTATGTCTGGAGGGCTCTAATAATGTTAAAAAATATATTTAGAAGGTTGTAAACAGGTTTGCTATGCTGCAACTATGAAAATATTCCATTTATATTAAGGACATCTATTTTGTGGAAATTCACTTATCACAGTCAGGTCTGAAACCAATTACCCGCGATAAATGAGGGATTACTGTGCTCATTGGGATGTTTCCGATCACTGTGGATTCACATATTTCATCTTGTTATTAAAATGATTGAAGTGTCATGGATGCCAGCAGTGGAGCTGAGGCCAGCCTTCCCAAGCTGGACCGCCGCCATAGCTGAAGTGTGTGTATCGATTTTTCCCTTCTAGCACGTGCGCGTTTGCAGTATCACTGCCAGTTGTGCAGAGAGATAATGTGTGAACAGCAGGTGACGATAGCGCTCCAGCCTTGGCTTCTGAGAGCGCTAATTGGCAGCCATTCATCCTCAGTCCGCCATTCTTTTGTGAATGCAGGTGTGGCTCCACGTCTTTGTTTCGCTGGAGACTTAAGGGCTATCCAAACGGAAACGTTTTCAGGTCAAAACTGTAAAGTATTTTATCGTTACAGCCTCTTATCCACAAACAGCGTCTAGAGTGGGAAAATCTGAAAAGGCCAGCTCGTCGTTTCCATATAGACGAGCAATTTGCAGCTTTTTTAAAACGATGACGTCCACGACCCCCCAGACGTGAGCTTTGATGACAAGCCAACATAATATCTGAATGTTTCGAGGGTCATGACTCACCGCAGTCAATATTCTCCCGATGTTTTCTTGTCTTACAGCCCCGAAATGACGCACATGCCTAGATGAGCATTGGAAAGCGGAAGATGCATGCGTCCTTTTTCCTTCTATAGTATGGTGTGTCACATGGTTCCGTCGGCGTGTCTGGTCACAGCGCCACGCGTAGGCGTGCCTCGTGTATTACATTGTTTTCACTCAGTGATCCGGTCCCATCTGGATGCAACTATTTACTAATCCGGGACAGAGGGGATGTGAATTTTTTTCAACTCCCCCCCAAAAATCTCAGGAGCATTCCCATGTGGACAGGGCCTTATTGGCCGTTCAGCCACGGAGCTGATTGATTTTACATGCTCGCTCAGGAGGGAGGGGCGGCGGCTGCACAACCCCCCACAGAGGACAACATCAGCCTGGGGAGGACAGTTGCCGCGGCACAGAGGGGAGCGGTGCGAACATGTGCAATCCACCAGGGAGGGAGAAGGCTTCATGGCCCATCCTGGAGCTCAGAAGTTGTTTATCAGATGTTTCATTTTGATTTCACATCTTATCTGTTGGTTTTAGAAGAATGTTAGGGAACATCTGCTAGCTGCTGCTTCTCCGACCACAGTTGAGCAACTGGGTGCAGGTTAGGTTGAGCTTAAAAAACATTCACCATCATTCAAACCAGCTGCGCTCACTATTGCTAATAAACTCCAACTCCAAATTAAGTCTCATCAGTGTTTCCCACAGGACTGGAATCTATTTATGGTGTGGTTCCATTATAATGTGTAAAAAACACCCACAAAAACAAGAATCGACATATCTATCTGTGGTGATCCAAAGTTATTTGTAGCGGGCCACAAACAGTCTATTTACTGTACATTTGAGATGTTACAAGTAAATAATTAATAAACAACAGTAGATCCCTGCTATTTGTGAGGGTTCCATGGTGAAAACCTGTGACTAATAACCCATAAAAAGCCCTAAAAATTCCTATTTTCGATACTCTGAACCCTATTATATGCATTTCACACTTGTTAAAGGCATTTAAAATCCAGTTTTATACAAAAAAAATTGCATGATATTTTATGGACAAAATGTGCATTTACACAGCATCACGTCTTGTCAAAGCATCTTTCTGCGAGGAAAATATTGTGTGACTTGGCTGGAGACAGCGTCCTCTGCTGTAGTCTTTGCTGCAGATAGCGCCATCAAACCACTTTCAGCGCCATCAAACCACTTTCTATTACTATCTAACTTACCATAACAAAACTAGTCACAATTTAAAGCAGAGAAAAGAAATCTGGGAATATATGGCAATCTACTGTATTTGTAAGTAAAAATGGGAATTATGAGATGTATCAATACTGTCATCAGGGATTCGAGCAGCTTTTGTTGGCAAGTAAGCTTCCTGTTCTTGCTTTGCTACTTTTCACTCTGTTTGATGTCAGTCCAATTAGCAAAGTAGCAAACAAGACCACGTTTGGGGAAACTGGCTACTTTTTTGGAAGTGGACAGTTAAAAGTGGGACAAACGAGAACATAAAAAAAAAAACAAAAACAATTGAAGCTTTTCCATTTGCACAGTTAAAAGAAAGCGCCTCCTCTAAGAATAGTCTCCCTGGATATGTAAGCCTCTTTTTTTTCTCACAAGAGCACTTCTGGGACGCAGCAAATGAATAAATGCTTCTAAATAAAAATAGTTGCACCTGAATTAGTGAGGAGAGTAAATAGAGGAAGATTGTAAAGGACATGCTGGTGCTACTTTATGTTTCTAAGCACTGAATTCTATGGTCTACGAGTTTTATGAACAATGTGGACATTTTTATAATGACGGCAAACGTTTAAATGACAATGATACGGTCTGTTCCACTTATATGCTCTATAGGTGTGCCCCATCTGTGCACCCAAGTGTTGTTTGAACGGGTTTTTTAAAGACGGAGGCCAGGCGAGAGCGTCTTAATGAGATTCATGAAATATCTACATACTCTGCCTGGGCCGGGTGGCTGACAGAGCCAAGACACAACCTCTGGCTTGGCTTCAAGACACAGTTTATCTAGCAACAGCCAGCTGTCTCACACACACACGCATGCATGCATGCATGCCGCAAGCCTCCAAAGTTGAGCAGTATTTGTGATTATTTAGCACAGTGAAAATTGTTTTGGAAGATCCACTAGTGAGGCTTTAATCCGGTTAAGTTCTCTTTGTTGACTTTTAATCTTTGCTCTTTGCTTGTGTGTGTGTACGTGTGTGTGCACGAGGGTTCATGTGTGCTGCTTAGTGTGCGTGTTTATTTATGTAAACGTGCGCGTCTTTTGTGCACTAAGCCTCTCATGGCCGCAAGGCAGCATTTGGGGGTCCCAAGTACATCTTTACACTTCACAGCATTCCGTGTTTTCCTGATCAGCGTTCCGAGCAGTCCTAAATCCCCTCCGGTCAACGTCCGTGTCGGTCTTACGATAATCACGTTAAGGTGACCCTGGCTGTGTTTGCGTTTGGCTGGTGGCCTCGATGGATGTTTGTCGCTCTTTGTGCTCGACCTCAACGCTAACTACGTTAATCATTTACGTGAACGCTGCTGGTTCTTCTCAATAAGATGCGACTGATCTCCATTAAAACTCTGGACACACATAAAGTTTGCCTTGAGTTTGACTTTTTTTTTTTTGTGCTCATCAGTGGCGTCCAAAGTGCAGCCCAGGGGCCGTTTGTGGCCCATAGCTTGTTTTTTTTATTGGTCCATGGCACATTTTCTAAATAACTTTAAACCACAAAAAATGTAAGATGAAAAAAAAGCAAAGAGGTGTACACCCTTGTTGTTATTATTATGACTATGATTATTAGGCGTGTCACAATAATTGATAAATCGATTAATCAAACAAGGTCAATCATTTTGCCGACTCGATAAATTGGGATGTGCATATACGTATGCCTGTTCCTTTTCCTTGTCTCTCTGTACCACACAGGCTGGATGACAATGGCTCACTCTGCATGTGTATGTGTGCATTGGTTCGATAGTGGAATGAACAGAGAGAGTGAACCATCTTGTCAGCCATTCAGCCTTTTTGTCACAGTACGTGGAGGCGGGGCTACTTGGCAGTTAGCAAGCAAACGGTAATATGAATGAAGGCACAAAAGCAATAGTTTCTAAGCTAAATGCCACATCTCCAGTGTGGAGGTGCAGCAGAGCATTCATCCCGACAGTGAAAGCTTACTGAGGCATTTTGTTTGATCGGCGAAGTAAATATATAAAACGAAACAGCGCAAAATGGTGCATGCTCACAGTGTCGTTTGCTGCATTGTAAAAGAAAGGCAACCTTTCAATACCATTGAAAAGCCAAAATTTCGGGAAATGTTAGAAATGTTTGACAGACAGTAAGAGAACGTACATGTACATGTCACAAACAGCAATTCCTGAACTGTATAACCAAGTGAAAGAAGACATGTTGAAGGACAATCAGCAACATTGCATTTTACGCTGGCACTACAGATATGTGGTCCAGCTCAAATACAGCCCCCTACATTAGTTTAACAATACACAACATAACTGTGTGTTTGTGTATATAGTTTTCATTGGAGTGTTTTTGCTTTCTTAACAGACAGGGTGTATACAGGGACAGGTACACTATACTTGAGTACCATTTAGTGGGTCAAATGTGGATTACACCTCTCATGACAATGATTATAATGAAAAAATGTTTTTAAAAATGTTGATATTGTCGAATATCGATGATAATTTGTAGCACAATTATCGACCAGCAAACTTTATCATGACAACCTCTTAATTCCTTGTACAGTCGTCCCTCGCTAAATCGCTATTCAAACCTCGTGCCCTCACTCTGTTCCGTTTTTTAAAAAATGTATGAATTAATAAATGATTGCTGTTGAATATCATGGTTGAGTATTCAGTATTTACTAGCAAATTGTACATATTCACAGCTTAAATTAAGCATTTTCAAGCATTACAAATGGCTAAATGAATGAAAATACAAATATAAAGCATTCAAAAGACGTGATATGATGTGTAATACAGTGTATGTGACTTATTGTGTGCAACTTTAAGAGGCGGGGCCTTGGAAGTGACGTGTGTAACATCAGCTAGTAGAGTTGACTGTTAACTGAGTGCTGAGAGCAGCAGATTAGCAGTGTTGAGAGTGGCTGACAGCAGCTCCTGTGTGAATGTTCATTGCATGGGTTCTCTGTTTGTTAAAAAAGCGATTAAAGCGCATTGTGAGTCTCTCTTTAATGATAAAAAGCGGCATCAGTGTATTCTACACTGATGTCAGTAACGATACATTGATGAGACAATAGCCACCGGGAAGTACATTGTCAATGCTAATGAGTCTATCTTGTTTTTGTCTAACATGGCTTATTTTCTATTATTATGTCTACTATATTGGGTAATACAAGGTTACTATAGAGGTGTTATTTCATGTCTACAGGGCTCTAATAATGTTAAAAACTAAATGATGTTAGAAGGTCATTCTATGGTCCATCCATCCATTTTCTATACCGCTTCATCCTCATTAGGGTCGCGGGGGCATGCTGGAGCCTATCCCAGCTGACTTTGGGCGACAGGCGGAGTACACCCTGGACTGGTCGCCAGCCAATCGCAGGGCACATATAGACAAACAACCAACAACCAAACAACCATTCACACTCACAGTCATACCTATGGACAATTTAGAGTTGCCAATTAACCTCACCTGTATGTTTTTGGGAATGTGGGAGGAAGCTGGAGTGCCCAGGGGAAACCCACGCGCACACGGGGAGAACATGCACAGGGGAGAATCGAACCCAGGTCTTCCCGATCTCCAGGCTGTTCCTCTATTGGCCAACGTGCTAACCACTAGACCACCGTGCGGCCTGCATTCTATGGTCAAACTACGAAAATATTCCATTTATTAATATTGAATCCTACTTCGAGGAAATTCACTTATCGCTGTCGGGTGTGGAACCAATTAACTGCAATAAACGAGGGACGACTGCATTTGTGTTTTAGTTCATTTTTCCATGCTTGACAATGGTTAATTTAAGCAAAAAGTATGTAACATTTGCTTCAATATGCATATGATTTGACTCATAATAGGCCATATTCAACCATGAAACAGCATGATTTGAAAAGCCATGATTGAGTGAAGCAGCGTAATTCAAACCGTGTTGTGGCGAGGGAGGACTGTACACTGAAAACATGTTTTATGTTGTGTTTTTGAAAGGTTTAATGTACAGATGGTACCAAGTTGTCAGTCCTGCAAATATGACTCTTGCATGCCAGGCCAGTCGTTGGCGATGCCACTTTGTAAGGAAGCATGACACACATGCTACAGTATGTTACTGTTTTTGGAGTAAGGATTTTAAACACGGTTGTCTTCATCAACGTATATGTAACGTATTTAAGTCATGTGACACGTTGATGGGGAAATGTTGGAAACAAGAGCACTGTGCTCCACCGTTGTTGTTTTCAGATATAAACAGTACGTGCGAACAGCCGTTTGGGTATTCTCTGTGCTTGTATGCATTGAGGTGACTTTAATCGTGAGAAGGTTCTTTTTCCCCCTCGCCGTTTGAGCGATAGTGTGCTGCAGAGGTAGCAGACACACATGAGGATGTACTTTTAAAGGGTAGAAGAGAAACCTTATCAATTATTTGTCCTCCGTCTCAATGTGCCACGCATTGTGTTTTGATGTTTGGGAGCCGATACGAGCGGCCCAAGTGAAAGCAGCACAGCCGACATCTGAAAGCCTTCTTCGTTCTGCCCCAGTTCCTTCCTGCCGCTCACATGAGGCGCAGCGGCGTGTTAAATCGGACGACATGGCTGTTTTTCAACGTGAGCGTGGATAATGTATGAGCATTTACAGCGAGCAGGTCCACTGGAAGTAGGGGGCGGGGGGTTTAGGGGGTTGGGGTGGGGGTTCTCTGACAGATGCACACGCCAGCGTACAATGTTGTCCAGGACGGAGCTTTCTAAGAACTGATGCATCATGGGAAATGTAAGATACGGCGCTACTGTATCTTGACACATGTATTTAACTCTTTGGAACCCATGAAAGGTTTTCAGGTGTGTTTACTTTCAAATCTCACCGAAAAAATGTTAATCTTGCCCCAGTCGGTGTCCTTTTTTTCAGTACAACCTGACATATGTGACAGTTTTTATTTGAACATAGTGCAGTGCTTCTCAAATAGTAGCCCCCCCCCCCCCCCCCCCCCCCCCCCCCCCCCCCTTTCTGTTATAGTTAATGACTTCTTGTCATCTTGTGGGAGTTTCCCATGTAAGGCTGTTTCAAATGTGCGATGAGATTGGTCATATTAAACTTACATGGGCACTTGTGAATGACAAGTTTTGCACTCAGCTGCTTTTTCAGACTTGAACGTAGAATACACACAGCCGGCGTCACTCCTACTCGATGATTAACATGGTAGCACAATGCCGTTGTTGTGATCACATGAGATGTACTGGGGCGGAGTCTAGAATCGACTGCTTGTTTCATTGGAGTGCCAATATCGGAGCTTTTACATGCAGGCCGATATAATCTGAAACTCATTTTTTTTATATCAGCTTTGATATCCCATATCAATATCATGTCAATTCTGACAATTCTATTTCATATTAATTGTGTTGAAAAAATAAAATACTCTTCAAATATGAGTTATAAAAAGCTGCACAGTGGCTGAGTGGTTAGCATGTTGGCCACACAGTCGGGATGATCTGGGCTCAAATCCCCGCATGGGCATCTCTGTGTGGAGTTTGCATGTTCTCCCTGTGTGTGTGTGGGTTTTCTCCGGGTACTCCGGTTTCCTCCCACGTTCCAAAAACATGCATGTTAGGTTAATTGGAGACTCTAAATTGTCCATAGGTATGAATGTGAGTGTGAATGGTTGTTTGTCTATATGTGCCCTGCGATTGGCTGGCGACCAGTCCAGGGTGTACCCCGCCTTTCGCCCGAAGTCAGCTAAGATAGGCTCCAGCAACCCTAATGAGGATAGGCGGCATAGAAAATAGATGGATGAAGTAGTAAAAAAAAAAACTGGTGAGCTTGTGTAATGCTAAAGGAAAATTTAATAAAAATGTAACAATAGCGAATAAAATAAGAAACAATTAATGATAAACATAAAGAAAATAATTTAAACATATTAAGATTAATATTAAGTATTAAGGATAAATGACAAAATAAATAGGTACTGTAGTAAAATTTTGACAGAGTTGTACAATTCATGTATGTGTGACATGGTAATCAAACAAACTCTCCAAAGTGATGAAAATAAACCCATTTAATCCTCCGTCGGCCAACAAAGACCCGAATCACTGCAGCCGCCGTTCGTCAGCTGCAAGATCAGAGCCCGTCACCGCTAAAGCGCCGCCACTCGCCACTGACAGCTTTGTTCTGCCTGAGAGCGTCGTGTCTGCTCACATCAAACTGCACATGATTTACGCTTAATTGCAGTCGGTCGTAGCTCTGTGCTCGTGTGCCCGACTTTGACGAGAGGCGCATCCTCTTGCAGAGTCGACTGTGACACGTGAACACGACTTTGTTTTTTGTTTTTTATAAAGCACCGCTCCTCCAACATGCTGTAGGGTGTCATAGATCTGTCAAGTGCATGCCAAACAAACAGGGGGCGCTATTGAAGTGTACGATCATTTTTAACAATCAGAAGCCTGAAGAAAGTTGTAAAGTAAAATGACTAAAAATCAGACGTGTTGACTTTGTAATGAAAGTTATTTCTGAATATTAAATCTAAATAAACAAAAAGCAGATAATGCTAAAAAACAAAAACAACTTTTACTTTGTATGTTTGTGTGCTGACAAAACACATATACAAATGACTTTTTGCCAAATGTAAGTTCAGGTTGCATCTCTGCGTGTTTGGGACTTGGCTTTGCTCCACCCCCTCCTCCAGGTTTTGGGAAAAATTGCCCGGGTAGTTCCTGCCTAATCCCCCTGACAGATGGGGACTCTGAGAGCAGGCCGCCGCTAAATCCACTGGAGAAAATTCCGTTTTTCACAAATGAAAAACATCCCCTTCAGTAAAGGCCTTTGTGTATGCAGAAGCTCCTCCCCCTGCATAAACAGCCCAGTAGTTTTTACAACATTATTGTGTTTGAGCACTGTTTTTTTTTTTTTTTTTTTTATGTGCTTGAACTTTTTGTGTTTATTTTTTGTAGGAAGCATCATATTGGCTTCACCTTTTCTGGAGCCTATAAATGTGTGCAGGTGTGCTCTGCTCTGTTTCTCTGCTCCCTCCTCTGCTTGTGCTGCTTCGTCCGCTGCAGGCTCGTCTCCACCTCCTCGTCATGCTCCTGGGCTACTCAGCTGCTTCGTGCTGGCTGCTGGCGTGATGCTGAGCAGCAGCCTGGGTTTTTCTTCTGTTATTTTTTAGTTTCTTGTTTGTCCTGGTGTGACCGGCGGTCCTGTTTTCAGTTTTGCTTAGGGTTTTAGTTTTGTGTTGTGTGTGTATAGAGTTGGCCTGTTCACCTCGCTATCCTTTTGTTTCTTTGGGCTGGCACGTCAGGATTATTTCTTGCACAGGAGACGTTTTTAATTTCTTTTTTTTTTTTTTTTTTTTTTTTTTTAGTTTATCTGGTGACTTTATTTTCCCGCCTCCTGTGTCCTCATTAAATATGTTATGTTCTCCTGGGTCGTATCAGCCATAAAATGAAAACCCCTTTTGACTGAGGCTGGTCTAGACCAGGAGTTTTCAAATGTCAGGCAGGCATCTCCTGGGGGAGGCCCAGCAGCTTGAGAAGAATAAAGAAAAATATATTTTCCAAAGTCGTAGTCATCAGTTCTAGTTGACTTACTCATGATGTGTTTTCATTTTCTGACGTCCATCTCCCATGTCTTCCGCAGTGACCTTCGAGGACTGCGGCAGGAAGGTGTGGCTTGATGCTGAAGACGCATCCGAACTGTATGTGAGCAAGGAGGGCGTAGTCTACACGCTGGCTCATGTGGAGACAGGAGAAACGGTAGCAATGATCTACGCTCGAGACCTGCAGACCAAACAATCCTGGAAGGCCCGAGTGCGACTTGTCGTCCGTCCAAACATGGAGGGACCTGGACAGGTGAGGTCATAATGGGAGGAGGCCAGTGTGCAGCATTTGCCCCCAAGGCCTCAGTCATTTATCGAAAGCTATGTACAGACATAAAATCACAGCTTTCCCGGCTCAGCAGGCGCAGCAGTTTGGCCGAATGTTGATTGCAGACACAATGCGAGTCAAAGAGCCATCTGTTAGTTTGTTTCGTGTGTAATAGCGATAATAAGCACACGTTTAGACGCCGCACCCGCCTTTGATTGGCTTCTCGTGTGAACGTGGCTCAGAAACAGCCGCCCGCCATATGCCTCCGCGGCCAGAGGAAGCTGTCAACAATGGCTCATGAGGGGAAAAGAGCGCTTTGGGGGAGCGGTGTCAAGCACGGCGTCATGACCAGCAGCACTATGAAAACATGAAGTGAATGATGGACCTGGAGAGAGAAGAACACGTTAGTGCAGGGTTATGAAAGTTAAAGATATCTGGTGCAGGCCAATTACTTCAAGATGAGGTCTCATGTAGTCACCGAGATTGAGACCCCTTGAAGAATATACGTCAGTATCATTTGGACTAGTCCAGAACAATCCCTGGCAGTATATTAACTGGAGTTATAAATTCATCCAGCGTTGTACAGCAGTCCAACCATCACTGGCTTGTGGATAGATTTTGATTTATTCTATGTTTTTTGGTTTTTTTTTTGGAAATGGATTTATTTAGGCTCTTTGACTTAATTTGTTCAATGAAAATTAGGGCTGTCAAAAATAGCGCGTTAACACCGGTAACTAATTAATTTCATTAATAATTACGTTTAATTTTTTTTCATAATCAACGCATACACATCGTGGCAAGGCACGGCTCTCTGTTATGACGACCGATGGCGGCTCAGTGTAGCTCCCTACAGTCACACAGAGGCTGATGCTCTTTTAGAACTTTAGTCTGACCTGAACACATCAACAGCAGTGCAATTCCAACACCGTATATGTATCTCCAACAAAAACGTCTCTAGTCCATTCATCATTGCAACAACACTTCCTCATTGCTACTAGACAGACCGCGAGATTCATTCATTGACACTCCAAACATCACAACGTCTTTATTATGCCTGTATGTGTGGTATAAATAAACAGAAATACAAAGAAAACAATAAGTGGATATTCTTATCACTCACTTTGTAACTCTTAATGTGGAAGTACAATTTGCTGCATTTAAGTATGCTCAGAAATCCCAGAAAGTCACTCAAAACGTGTGAATTCAACTTGTCAAATGACTTGGTGTCTTTGAATGCAACTCCTCATTGCTCATAATAACAGTTAAAGTCTGATTCAAATATTCTGCTATTAAAGAAACCAGTGTTAGGTAAATACATTTTCAGACATGTGTGCCATCTCTTAACTTGATTTCAATTTTCAGTTAATTTGGCGCTGTTAATACATACAAACGTGTATAATCCTGTCCTGTCATTTATCTTTCTTGCAATAAAATACAGTAAAAATGGGCATATTTCAGACAAAGTGTGACATGGCGATTAATCATGATTAGTTAATTTGAAAACCAGGATTTATCTGATTAAAAAATCTTATCATTTGACAGCTCAAGTGAAAATACAATACACTCAGCAGTCACAACGTTGGGTATGCAATCCTCTTATATACCCATGGGCCACTTCATTAAGTACACACTGTAATAACATCCGATATAAAAGCTGTAACCGAAATTCTGCTATTGTTTTATTGGACGCATTTTGACCCCCATGTGGCTGATTGTTGTCACCAACATATTAGAAACAGTTTTCAGTCTGACACATATTGTTACAGTATGTTACCACAGGGGTGTGCAAAGTGTGGCCCGTGTCTGGCCCACGGCACATTTTAAAAATATAAAATAGAATTTAACAAGGAAACAAAAAAAGTCAAAAATGGTAATAACTAATTTATTATTAATATAATTTATTATTATTATTATTTTATTTATATATAGAATGAAGAAACAAGAAAAAAAGTTGTAATCTAGCAAAAAAAAAGTCAAAATTTTATGAGAATGACGTAATATTGTGAGGAAAAATAACGACATTTTTGTAGCGTACAATTTAAATATTAAAGAAAAAAATATGTTTTTTTTCCAAGTCATTGTAACAAAACAACAAATAAAGTGGTAATTTTTGGAAAATTAGGTTGCAGAAAAAGTTGTAATGTGACGCAAATAAAGTCAAAATATTATGGGAAGAAAATCAGAATTATGAGAAGAAAATGCAATCACAATATTACAAGAATCTTTGAGAAACTCGTAATAATTGTTGCTCATCATGGGGTCCGTCATTTTAGTAGCATAGAGTTGAAATAGTAAAGAAATAGTAATCATAATCTGAGAAAGAAACAACACAAAATAATACAAAAGTTGTAATTTTTGGAAAATTAGTTTTTGGAAAAAGAATAAAGTCAAAATATTACGGGAATAAAGTCATCATATTACAACCAGAAAATTTACAGTCTTTATTTAAGAAGAAAGTTGAAAAACAACAGCAAAATTGTGGGAAAAAAAAAGACTGAAGTTGATACTAATAGTAGGGTTTTTCACCTCTATCACAAAGCGCAGATGCAGTTTTTACTTTAAATATATACTGCTCAAAAAAATTAAAGGAACACTTCGAAAACACATCAGATCTAAACTGGGGGAAAAATTATGTTGAATATCTTTCTTGATAATAATTGGGTGATGTATTAGTAACAAAATGATGCCACATAATTTGATAGAAATGAAAATGATCACCCTATAGAGGGGGGAAATCAAAGACACCCCAAAAATGAAAGTGAAAAAATGATGCAGCACACTGGTCCATTTTGCTAAAATGTCATTGTAGCAACTCAAAATGATTCTCAATAGTTTGTGTGGCCCCCACGTGCTTGTACGCATGCCTGACAACGTCGGGGCATGCTCCTAATGAGACTACGGATGGTGTCGTACAAACTATTGAGAATCATTTTGAGTTGCTACAATGACATTTTGGCAAAATGGACCAGTGTGCTGCATCATTTTTTCACTTTCATTTTTGGGGTGTCTTTGATTTCCCCCCTCTACAGGGTGATCATTTTCATTTCTATCAAATTGTGTGGCATCATTTTGTTACTAATACATCACCCACTTATTATCAGGAAAGATATTCAAGATCATTTTTCCCTCAGTTTAGATCTGATGTGTTTTCGAAGTGTTCCTCTAATTTTTTTGAGCAGTGTATATAACTTCATAGCATAATTACATCTTTTCATTTTTCACTCTGGCCCTCGCATGGAAAAAGTTTGGACACCCCTGATAGTTACCAAGTTACCATGAGTTACCATCCCTAAATATGAATATTACTTTTGTAAAGTCAGAAATTTTGTATTGGGTCTTATTCAATGGTATACCTAATGAAGTGGCTAGTGAGTGTGTAAGATTGGCACCAATTATACATGCAAAATGAAGTGTTTTTTTAATATAATTTTGTCAGCGTTGTGTTCGTGTTAGGCCTCTTTGACGACTCTTTAAATTGTATTTTCCATGCTACCCAACAAATGATTTTTTCTTTTTATTGTATTTTTTATTATGTTTTTTATGAAGGTTTATTCCCATAACAACATTTAAAGTCAGTGAATGGCGCCTGAGAATGTCCACTCGGGCCACTGAGGTCAGGAGAGAGAGTGGATGGATTTTTTTTTTTTTCTTTTACGAGCCAGGGTGAAGCCTGCAGCATCGCTCCTTGGTGACCCGCCATGATGGAGCTGTGCACACACACATTGACAGGTGGTGGCCATTTATCAGAAGGACGGTAATGAGAGCATTAATCCAAGCCAGTGCAGTGAGATCAGAAATACATTGAGTCACTGAGCCGTCTCAGCACTGTGCCTGCCAGCCTCGTCTTGTGTATGTGTTTGTGCACGCGCGTGCGTGCGTGCGTGTGTGTGTGTGTGCGTGTGTGTGTGTGTGTATGCATGCCCTGTGCATGACGCTTGTTTACTGTCTCTGCAGGTGAAGCCCAGTGATGCAACACTGACTCAGCGGGCACCAGAGATCTTGTTTCCATGGCGCAGCGTGGTTGTCGGGGGCAATGGCGGGCTGAGGCGAGTGAAGAGGGACTGGGTCATTCCGCCCATCAACGTCCCCGAGAACTCGCGCGGACAGTTCCCCGAGGACCTTGTCAGGGTAAGGCACACACAGACACACACACATACACACAGCAAGCCAGTCCTTCTGAAGCTCTGAGGACTGTTGACTATCTGTGGTTTCAGTGCACACTATAAACAAAAGTATTGGGACAGCTACCAGATGATAAAAGTGAAGAAAATGTGGAGTCTTTGCAGCTCCTACAGCTTCCACTATTCTGGGAAGACCTTCTGCGAGATCGTTTCCATTTGTAAGGTCACCGATGTTGGACATGTTCTTGTTCTTTCACAGCAAACTCCACCAAGCATGCCTTTATGGAGCTTGCTTTACGCAATGGGAACAGAAAAACATTTCCCCTCAAAGTTGGAGAGACTTTATTTTGTATAGAATGTCAATGCAAGGCTCTGCTCTACCTTTCTACCTTTTCCCTCAACAAATGGCTAATATAGTCATAAATGAAGTCATAAAATCATCAATGAAAACAGAAGCAATGTGTTTAAGCTAGTTAAAGATCATCAGTATGACATGAGCCCTCCTAAGGGCCTATCTTACTTCAAAAAATAGCCTGACGTCTGTTATATAACAAGATTGCACTGGTATTTTTAAGGACGTTCTGCAAGAAAAACGACAGTCAAAGATCCTATATATGGCAAGAGTGCTGTGCTGTTTTTAAAGGCATACTGCCAAAAATGCTAGTCAAAGATCCTCTATCTTACAAGAGCACGCCACTGTTTTTAAAGACATACTGCAGAACACACCAGTCAAATATCCACTATTTGAAAAGAGTACGCTACTATTTTTATGGACAAACTGCAAAAATTGCTGGTCAAAGATCGCTATATAACAGGTGTGCTCTGCTGTTTTTAAAGGCATACTGCAAAAAACGCGAGTCAAATATCCTCTATTTGATGAGTGCTCTACTGTTTTTAATGACATACTCCAAAAACTGGTCTGGCTGGTCAAATATCCTTCATTTGAAAAGAGTGTGCCACTGTTTTTAAGGACATACTGCAAAAATCTCTGATCAAAAATACTCCATATGACAGGAGTGCTCTGCTGTTTTTAAAGACATACTGCAGAAAACACTAGTGAAAGATCCTGTACATCCTAGGTTCCCAAAGTGGGGTACGCGTACCCACAGGGGTACACCAATTGGCATATGGGGTGCGTGAATAAAAATGAAAAACGCTTAACGCTCGCAATTACGAGTGTGCCTAAATGCCTCACGGCGCATGGAGAACGGAGCAGAAAGGAGACACAGCATGAAGTTGCTCTTTGCTCTGTGTGCATCATATGAACAAATACGTTTAAAAATATTTTATACATTAGGAGTGTTTAATCTTGAAGATTTCATTTCTATTGGTGTTCCAATCCCTGCACGGCGCAGCGATGAAAACCTCTGAGTGGGGATTCCCCCCGAATTTAAAGCTTTATTGTTGGTTGTATGTGTTTTTGTAGTTTGGATACTGCTTTATCATGATTGTTAAACTTTCCCCTTTAATTTGGTATTAAATGAATATGCAGACTTAAACCATAGCCATGGACAAAAAAAGTGAAGCTCAAATTCAAGCCATTCAAACGGACGGATGCCAACCACAGACTGGAATAAAAGATATGTAGGATGATTACTTATCTATTTATCAGTGCTCATGTGAAACTTTACCAAAATGTGACCATGCAAAATACACATTTTTGACCCGGAATGACTATAAAATGAATTAATCAATTAATTCTGTTCAATATTTCAAGTTAATTAAAAAAAAAGTGTTTTTTAAGTGTGCAGGAGTAGGCGGTACATGGCTTCAGGTCAAATGTCTGAAGTGGCACGCAACTGTAAAAAGTTTGGGAACCACTGCTCTGCATGACAGGAGTGCTCTACTGTTTTTAAAGACGGACTGCAGCAAACGCTAAGATTCTCTACATGACAGGGGTGATCTGTTTTTAAAGATATACAGTAGACGCCCCTACAATGTAAATAATCCATTCCGAGAACCTTTACGTTATAGGGTTTTTATGGTATACGAAGCGTAAAATACATGTACATAGCCTAATCCGTTCCAAGATCTTCCCAAACTCACCTCTTTGGCACTTCAAAATATTCAAAGTCCACCAAATATGGTGGGAAAATATAAGAAAACATTATCATAAACATAGTAAAGCGACATTCCAAAATATAAAAAGGGGTAATAAATAAGATTACTGTAAATGAATAAAACTGAAAAACAAAAACAATCCTACTGTTCATGAGATGTCTTGATCAGGAGCACAAGTGGAGGCAGGACGGAGGAGGCGGACTAGCCTCAGTCGAAACGCGACTCAAAGAGTCTAAGAGTCAGCTGGTCTCACAGACAAACGCACACGCACTACACGATAATGCTGTGTGCAAAATTTTTATTTGTAACTTAATTTAATTGTTTAAGTTTGTTTCAGGGGGACTACGAAGAGGAAGGAGGTTGAAGGGAGAAACCTGTCTCTCACGCAAACTCACGTACGTGCTGTATAAATCAGCCAATGAGATGAGAGCTTAGGCGGTGCCCCGATAATCAGCCAATGAGATGGGAGCGGAGGCGGTGCCCCGAAAATCAGCCAATGAGAGCGTGATGCGTCAGAAGGTGTCACCAAGTGTTAGTCTGAACTTGCACCCACTTGAGGCATTAATAAAGTTGACAGAAAAAAAATAGACTTGCACTGACTTGACGCTTTATGTTATATGGAATTTCTTCTGTAATACGAAGCAAAAACTTTACATAAATTCTTTATGTTCAGCGGAATTTATGTAAAAGGAGGTTTATGTTATGCGAGGTACTACTGTACTGCAAAAAGCGCTAGTCAAAGATCCTCTATGTGACACAGCACTCCTGTCATATAGATGGTTTGATCTGCTGCTGCAACGTTTTGAACTGAATTCCTCCCTGATGTCATTCATGGGCTGATTTGTCCAGTTGGATATCCCTCCTGTTGAGCATACTGTAATACCACAGCATGTGCTTCTACAAATGTTGAACGGGTGCCTGGTATTGCCTGCCTCGAAAAGTGTCAATGGCGAGTAGAGCAGAGGGGAATTTAACGGGTCCAACCCCTAATTTATGAATTTATTTATTGTGCCCTGATTTGTTCATCTACAATCCCAAAACAACAAAATGCTGTTTGAAATCCAAATAAAGGCAATTGTCAGTTTGTGAAAGCCTCCTTTGCAATATTAACAGTGCAGATGATCTAATGTTCTCTGACAGCGTTCCAGCAGCTCGCAGCAATGAAAAACAAACAAACCGCGTTACGGTTAACCCTCGCTCTTGGCGTACATGGTGCAAGGCCAAGCGCCGGCTTGTATGCGAGGTGTACGCTTTCATTATTAATCCCAAACTGATGGGAGAGCTGGTGTGATGAAATATCTCCATCCTGTTTCATCTGTCTGTGCACCCAAACACCACTGCTGACTGCGGGCTTGGTGGAAACATGAAGGCAGCTAACTGTTGCCGTGGTAACTATTTGGCAGGAGGCCAACAGGAAGTTGCGGGGCTGTTGGAGCTGCAGCCTGTCGTCTCATGTCAATGTTGGCTAATTAGAAGCGTTCACACTTTCAGAATCAGATGAGATTGCAGTGTTCAACTTAAAACATTTCAATAAGGAGTCATTTGTCCAAGGGTCTGAATGTTTCTCACTTCTCACAGACACTTTTAGGACCAGATGCTATTGTAAAATTGAATTCAATTAATATTGTATTTGAAGTAATATATTACAGTGGAGCCTTGTTTAGCGTTTGATCTGACTCAAACTAAAGCATACTCTAACTCAGGGGTGTCCAAACATTTTCCAGTGAGGGCCACATACTGAAAAATGAAAGTATGGAAGGGCCACTTTAATATTTTATAAATTAATTTGCTAATATTAATATTTTATATTATTACTATATAAGTCTTTGCTTTTTTCCCAATTTTTGCATTTTTTTTTTAATTTTCCAAGTATTTAAACTTTCTTCTTAAATAATCTTGGTCAAATTTATTTTCAGAATATTGTGACTTTTTCCTCAAACTAAATTTCCATTTTTTTTGTTTGTCTTTCATAATATTGCAACTTCTAAAAAAAATAACATATTTTTCTTGAATATTTCAACTTTATACTACTAAAATGACCTTTTTTTTCCCCATAATATTATGAGCTTGTTCTCGTAAAATTGTGACTTTTTTCTCTTAATTTTTTTTTACTTTTCTCATAAAAATTATTGTAAAATTAAAGCTATTTTTTCCATTCTTGCTATTTTTTTTCTCAGCTATCTCAACTTTCTTCCTCTGAATTTTCCTCTCAGAATTATGAATTATATAATAATTTAATAATATTTTTACTTTATTTTGACTTTATTCTCATAACATTATACATTTTTCTGCAAACTAATTTTCCAAAAATTACAACCTTATTTGTTCTTTTGTTTGTTTCCCATAATATTAAGACTTTTTTCTTTAATATTTCACCTTAAGCTAAAATGATATTGTATATTTTTAAATTTTTACTTTTTTTTTTGTTTTACTAATTATACTTAACTCACCTGCTGTAAGTGAATACATTTTCCCATAAGAAATAAAAAATGTTCTGGACACCCAAAATGTTAACACAAAACACTTTTTTTTTGTTGCATGCAGAAAACAATTTGAAATGCATAGAAAATGCATTAAATAGATATTAAAGACGACTGGAAGGGATAAATGTTAACATCACTTTTACCTTGATTGAAGACCTTTTTTTGCAAGGACATGTGGCGTAAATGTGTTATTTAGCAAAGAACTACAGAATCAACCGCTGATGATGTCAGAGACGGGCAACAGAGCTAGGGAAGAGTGACCTACGGTATTGCATTTCCTGTATTTTCAAATGCAAATGTTGACACGTAGGGCTCTTATACAATCACTCAAATGTTCATTTGTACATCTGTGCACACATCAGATTCCTGATGTAAAGGAAGAGTCCGCAGTTGCTTGCAGAACGTTTGTTGTCTTGTCTTGTATTGTTTGGTTCTCTGTTCTCGAGAGAAGCAGAAGTTTTTAACACCCTAGAAGTTCAAAAACTCTGACTGTACCCTCATGAGTCTTCTATATCAGCCGTATGTCCTTCTGAACACAGATCCGATCGGACCGGGATAAGAACTGGATGCTACGTTACAGCGTGACGGGCCCTGGCGCAGATCAGCCACCAACCGGCATCTTCATCATCAACCCCATCTCTGGTCAGCTGTCAGTCACGAAGCCTCTGGACAGGGAACACATCCCCAACTTCCATGTAAGTTCTACACGCTCTTCTTGGTGAGCACAACTTTCCGCCAGCACTGAGATGCTCGCAGTGTTTGTCACCTGGAAGCTAACTTTTAAATGTTTAATAAAGCCTTTGTATTTCCTCAGTAACAAGTACCGTTCAAAGCGTTCACCATATTGTTTTAGTTCCATCCCGTCTCCCTCGCCAGGCTGGATAAATTCTCTCTCTCATGCGTGGAGGTGAAGAAGTAGTTCTCTTTAAAAAAGTCTGAGTGTGTCTACCGCAGTCACCCGCCCCTCCAAGAGCCGGGCGTAACCTTTTGATCTGAAGGAACGCCGGCACAGTCGCACCGGGGAGTGCGAATCTGGAGTCGCAGCAGGGTGATTTGCATTTAAGCCGTCTGATGAATATTCATGCCGCTGGATGTAGTTGTCAGAACTCTGAGCCGAGATGGGCCGACATGTTTATTCATGAGGGAGGCTTTGGCCCAGTGCGCTTTAAACGAATTACTGGCTGAGGGTCGGAGGCCAGCCAATAGCTTTATTCATCATATTTGGCCCTTTTATGCAAAACACATTCATTCATCTTGCTCCGGTGCTGCAGCAACAACAACAAGGCAGGAAAAGGCACAGCCTCCAACTGGCTCGATGCTCAGAGTCAAGCTGTTCACACCAGTCTTTTACTTTCACCTTCTGAAAGACCAATATGTAAAATGATGCAAAAAAAAAATTTTTTTGTGACTGCACAAATTCTCAACAGTCCAGTATTTAATAGTAATAGTAAACCTGTATTGGGTGAATGCCAATTGCACAAATCATGACATCATACTTTCTATTTTACAGTAAAATATGCTAAAGGTGCATTACACACCTACATTCCTTAACAGATGTAAACATAAATATAAGTGAAGTAGCGTAAACATCGTGGCATCTCCGGAAGATCATAGCACTGACTGTCTCATGTACCGGGGTGTCCACACTGAAAATCGAAGGATGTGGGGGGCCACTTTGATATTTGCATATATTTTTTTATTTTGTGAAAAGGCTAAAAATAACGTTTAAAGACAGACCTTTGTTTTATTATGAGTTTCAACATTTCAGCTTTTTCTCTTTACATTTTGCCTTTTTACTGTTTTTCACAATTCTGTTGAGATTATTGGTTTAATTTGATTTCTACAATGTGTGACGGGCCAATAAAAACAAGCTGCGTGCTGCAAATGGACCCCGAGCCACACTTTGGACACCCCTGCCATACACTGTGTACAGTGTACAGGTATATCTCAACAAATGAGAATATCAGGATTTCAGGAGTTCAATTCTGACGAAGAGACCAAGGGTCCCTTATATGATTCATCAACTTTGCTTAAATATGTTATATATTGTT
Organism: Dunckerocampus dactyliophorus; assembly: GCF_027744805.1. Lineage (NCBI taxonomy): Eukaryota > Metazoa > Chordata > Actinopteri > Syngnathiformes > Syngnathidae > Dunckerocampus > Dunckerocampus dactyliophorus. Next base: position 8,382,272 of record NC_072828.1, read on the forward strand.
TGTAATTACGTTCAACATTGTTCGATTTTTCAAAGCGAACGGTAAATTTGCAAAAATGACATTTATAGCTCATGGCGCCAGCCATGACGAGCTAGCTCTAGCAGTTCAGCCTCATTTCCGGAAGGGACGCCATCACGTTAATATCACTCAGGTAAGCAAACAGGGGTGTACGAGGCAGAGGATGTTTACAGTGATTATAGCGCAAGATTTGAGCGATGTGTCAGTAGTTTTCAAGGAGGAAGAAACATTTGGAGATGAAATAGAGAACTTGCAGAACATGGACTTAAGCCTTAAGACAGGGAGATGAAGATTGGTCGTCTTTAAAACACAGAATGGTAAGTGTAAATTACTCTGGAGTTGCATATTCTTCAAATATTGATTTAAATCGGCTTCTTAATGAGCGTAAAGGGGTCTTTATAGCAAGTTATATGTGGATAAATTTATTAATAAATATTTGCCGCCATCATCGCTGCCCCGCCCCCACAGTGAACATATCACTGTCAAACGATGTTCACATAACATGTATAATGCTTTGCAACCTTGTTGCTATTGTGGAATAGTGTTTAGAAGACATTATGGAAACAAGACATGACTTACTCTCTTCTGTGGCAACTTTGACGCAGTGGTCATTCTTCCTTGTTTTGTGTACCGGTGGAATAGCATCTTTTCAAAATGCGTTTATACTGTACTTTCAAGCCAAATGCTTCCTGTAAAGTGTTCCTTCGAAGAAGTCATCAGTGAAATGATCACTGCAAAGAACAGAACTCCAGGTGGGTGTCCATCTGTCTCTCGTTATCTCTGCATTTGCTTCATCCATTCTTAAAGCCTTTTCTTTTGGAAAAAAAACAAACTCACATTATCACTTGTAGACTATGAACATCCAACAGCAACACAAGATTTTGGCCTGACTACTATTTGGATGAAAAATATACTGAACCAAGTCGACGATCTACCTCGAGAAGCAATCGTTTACTCTGCTTTAGATGAGCGGTGTCACCCCGATGATGTTCCAGAAATGAGGCTGAGCTGCGAGCTTCTTTGTCATGGCTGGCGGCATCAACTATAAATGGAATTTTTGCGAATTTACCGCTCACTTTCAAAAATGTACACATTAATTACAAACAATATATAACATATTTATGAAAAGTTGAAGAATCATGTCAGGGACACTTTAAAGGCTCAGGACGTTTTGAAAGTTCCTTTGCTGATTAGAGTGCAAATGTTTCACATTTCATGAGATGCTGAATTTAGGGAGTTTTGTCAAATTTAATAAGTACATTCTTGAATCTTTGGGAGCGGCGAAGGGTAATTGATTTCATGTGTAGTCTTCAAAAGTCTCCAATACCACAAGAAAAACGTTCTAGATTTGTCCCTAGTGGCTTTTGAAAAAAGAGTCTCTGGAAGGGTCTGAATACTCACTAAAATATGGTGACAAAGTACCTCCAATCCCACCTGCTACATTTTATTCTCTGGCTAACCAGGTGCTACAGTATGGAGTATGGTGTTCACAGACAATGCCATCATAAAGTGTTTATGAATGAGGGTGAACAGGTAGTGCCAAATCTATTTGTGGCGGTCCAAATTTAACTGAATATTTGGGAAACACTGGAGCTTTTTTGTTTTGTTGTTGGGTTTTATGCATTTAAATTACTATGTTTCTGCATCACGTTTTGAATTAAGTCATCCTCTAATTTCACACGTATTTATTTATGTGTCAAACTTACAACAAGTGTGTTTGTGTGCACAGTTGCGTGCCCACGCTGTGGACTTGAACGGCAACCAGGTGGAAACTCCCGTGGAAATCCACATAAACGTCATCGACCAGAACGACAACAGACCTGAGTTCACGCACACTATCTTCAATGGCTCCGTGCCGGAGGGCTCCAAGCCAGGTACGAACACGCACGTGCACGCCCACGCGCATGCTCTCACACCGAGCTAACCTATCTGTGTGGTTGCGCGCCTCCCTGCAGGGACCTTTGTTATGACGGTGACGGCAGTGGACAAGGATGATCCGAAGACGGCCAACGGGATGCTGCGATACAAGATCCTGTCTCAGAGTCCCCAGAGTCCGTCATCCAACATGTTCACCATCAACAACAAGACTGGTGACATCATCACAGTGGCAGCAGGCCTGGACCGGGAGGTGTGTGTGTTGGGATTTGGTGGCGTTCATCCCCATATGGAGTCTCAGCCTGTCAATGTCTGTCTGGCCTGCAGCGCTTCCCGCAGCGTTAAGACAGATTGTGGCTTTTTTTAGTCATAATCCAACACCAGTAGATCCGACAAAATGTTGCCGCCATTCTGAGGGCACGCCATTTGGCAGCACGGAGATTTCAGAGATGTTTCTTTAAAAGTATCTTTATGACAGGTCAACTCAATATTACTTTTGAAAGAGGACTTCTTTCATTTTATGATGGCAAGAGAGCAACCATCTTTGTTTCATTTGTGTTACCAGATTTATTTTTTCATATTGGATGCTCGGGTTGTCTTAGAAGACCTTTCGTCTCTTATCTGAGCAGGCTTCAGACTAGTGCTGTCCTATCTAGTCATTGAGCATGAACTGATTAAGTCCTCGATAGCTCTACTCTGTAGGACAGCTTCAGTCTGCTCTATCTGGAGCTGTTGGCAGTTCATGCTTAAAAACTAGATAGGACAACTTTAGTTTGTAAGGCAGCCCTTGTCTGTCCTATCTAGAGCTGTCCTATGAAAGACTAGATAGGCAACTCTAGTCTTTAGGGCCGCCCTAGTCTGTCCTCTCTAGGGCTTCATCAGTTCATCATGCTCTCATGCTCAATGCCTAGATAGGACAGACTAAAGCTGTCCTGCTGTTGGCAGTTCACGCTCAGAGACTAGATAAGACAGACTACAGTTGTCCTATAGCCCTGGATAGGACCTACACACTAGAGTTGTCCTATCTAGTCTTTGAGCATGAACTGCAACCAGCATGAACTACCAACAACTCTAGATAGGACAGACTAGGGCTGTCCTACAGACTAGAGATGTCCTATCTAGTCTTTGAGCACGAACTGCCAACAGCAGTCCTACAGACTAGAGCTATCTAGGGCTTCATCACTTCATGCTCAACAACTAGATAGGCCAGACTAACGCTGTCCTACAGTTGGAAGTTCATGCTTAAAAACTAGATAGGACAGCAATAGTCTGTCGGACAGCCCTAGTCTGTCCTATCTAGAGCTGTCGTACAGTTGGCAGTTGATGCTTAAAGGCTAGATAGGACAGCCCTAGTCTGTCCTAACTAGAGCTGTCCTATCTATTCTTTGAGCATGGACTACCAACTATAGATAGGACAGCTCTTCGCGTGAGAGGCGGGGTACACCCTGGACTGGTCGCCAGCCAATCACAGGGCGCATACAGACAAACAACCATTCACTCTCACATTCATACCTATGGACAATTTAGAGTCTAATTACAGTGTCTTTCTAATCAAATAATTATCATGAAGTACTTGCTTAAACTGATCACGGATGAAATGATGTAATTTCTATCATATTTATTGCTTCCGGTTTGTTTATGGTTGTGCAGAAAGTGTCCCAGTACACGCTGATCATCCAGGCCACCGACATGGAGGGCAACCCCACCTATGGACTGTCCAACACCGCCACCACCGTCATCAGGATCACAGACGTCAACGACAATGCCCCCGAATTCACCACCGACACGGTATGTCACTTCCAAAAACAATGCCAAAAGTTGAAAGCTCTCCTTCTCTTAATCCCACTGTGGTCTGTCTTCCAGTTCTTCGGCGAGGTCCACGAGAATCTGGTGAACGTGATCGTGACCAACCTGACGGTGACGGACAAAGACCAGCCTCACTCTTCAGCCTGGAACGCCGTGTACCGCATCTTGAGCGGAGATCCCACTGGACGCTTCTCCATCCCAACCGATCCCACCACCAACGAGGGGCTCCTCACAGTGATCAAGGTGAGAACATTGTACAGTAGATACATGCTTTTTGCGCAAGCAATAGAAACGCCTATAGAAATATTTTGACTCTCTAATAAAGACTTATGCTCCTGCGTTGAGGTGCAACCATACACTGCGCTGGCTTGCTCATCCCTCTCCAAACCATCCTGCTTTGCTTGACATTCTCAGATTTTGATTTTTTCTGCAAAAAACTAAACAAAAACAGCCTATTTTTCGAGAATAAACACAAATGGGCGGGTTTTCCTTCAAAACAACAACAACTTTTGACCAGGAGCAAAAGTTGAATCACAAATATGCCTGAATCCACTATACACTATAAAGTTCTTGGCTGTATCATCCTAACTCTTTGAATCGTTTCATGTTGTGTTTCTTACCCCCTGTCAATCTGTCCTACCAGCCCATTGACTTTGAGGTGACGCGCTCTTTCGTACTGACGGTGGAGGCTGAGAATGAGGCTCCACTGGCCCGCGGCATCCACCAGCCACGCCAGTCCACAGCAACTGTCTCCATACGTATCCTGGACCTCAACGAGAGCCCCGAGTTCAGCCCCAATCCCAAACCCATCAAGCTGGACGAAGGCTTGCCCGCTGGCTCGCTGCTCACAAGCTTCATCGCGCAGGACCCCGACCGCTTCATGAGGCAGACGATCCGGTAAGAACTCATTCTTTGTGTTCTCAATAGTGTTTGACATCATGGAAATAATCTTTTCTCAGGTGATACTGTCAACACTTTTGTGCACTTTTCATTTTGTGATCCACTTTTTCCCATCGGGGTCACCAAAGAGAGTCAATCGCATGCTACATGCTAGTTTTTACACTTTTTTTAATCTGTGCTTTGGAACGGCACTGGACATCTCCGGTGGCTGGATGTTGGGCCCCTGGCCGGGAATCGAATCCGCGCTGTCTGCACAAAAGTCATCAGCATGCACCATTAATTACATCACTAGGGCCTCATTTTGTGATTAATCCATTAAAATAACGATAGCTACGCACGGCTTTGGTGGTGCACAAACCGCTTCCTCTACGTAAAATCTTAAAGTAGCGTGACTTTTTCCAGTTGTGGAAAATATTCCCCATGTGGAGCTTTCACGCTCTATAAGCTCTCTAAAGTTTCCCTCCTCTGCGCGCTGCTGTGAGATAAGAGCGTTGCTTTTCTGTAAACATGATTTAGGTTACCAAATGTGTATCCTCATGCATCCTTCAGTGCTGATCTCAGAACAGCAGAAACCTGGCCAGAGTGCAGAGAGCCTGGAGACGGCTGCTTCCCTTTTCTTTTCTTTTTTTTTAAACATCCCACTGTTTTTCTTTTTTTTCAAAGTGGAGCGCTCCTGTCTTTGTCGCCTAGCAACAGCCAATGGGGGCTCACAAAAGGCATGCGTCCACATAAACGCGTGCATGCTGAGTGAGTGTGTTGTTCTGATGCCTCTTTTTTCTTGCTTTGTCCTCCTGGTGGCTCTTTTAATTATTTGTTCATTTAATTCTGTGCTTTTTGACACGTGCACTATTTCTGCTGTTGCTGCAACGAACGCGTACACACACATGCTAAATATATGGTAAACAGCTGTTTGAATGTTGTAAATAGGAGGAGAAATGTAAATGTCTCAGTGGTGGGAGGACTGCGGCCTCCATAAATCAGCTCCCGAAGCGGATACACACTCACAACCTCATGCTCTGCCCCTCTTGCCAAATCCAGGTACTCCAAGATGTACGACCCCGCAAACTGGCTGGAGATAGACTCTGTCAATGGTCGGATTTCCACCATCGCCATCCTGGACCGCGAGTCTCCTTATGTGAAGAACAACCTCTACAACGTCACTTTCATGGCCTCCGACAACGGTGAGACAGCATTATTACTGTTTAGTCCAGGGGTGTCCAAACTTTTCCCACCGAGGGATGCAAGGGCCATTTTGACATTTTGTAAAGCAATGCTAAGAAGTTATGAAGTTATATATAGTTCAAGAAAAAACTGACATGAACAAAGTTGGCTCTTTGCTCTGTTTTCCCATTTTTGCTGCTGTTGTATTTTTTTTCCAAATATTTCAAATTTCTTCTTAAATAATCTTGGTAAATTTTCTTTTTGGAATATTATGACTTTATTCTCATAATATTTTGACATTATTCTCATAATATTTTGACTTTATTACAATAATATTACAACTTTTCCCCCAACCAATTTTCTTTGTTTGTCATGATATTACAACAACAAAAAAAGAACATTATTTCTTTTTATATTTCAACTCTGTGCTACTAATAATGCCATTATTTTCCCTCATAATATTACGAGTTTATTCTTGTATAATTGTGGCTTTTTTCTCATTAGAATACTTTTTGCTCTTAATATTTTGACTTCATTCTTGTAAAATTACTGCTGATTTTTCCATTTCTAATGTTGTTGGGGTTGGGGTTGCTGATTTTTGTATGTTTGCTGTTGTTTTTGTTTTTTCATTTTTTTCATAAATTATATTTTTAGAATGTGCTGCCACGCTTTGGACATCCCTGGTCTAGTTACACAGCATTAAAAAATGCACACAATAACTTTCTGTTCAGCGCAAAATGTGCTCATGTGCGAAAGCTTTATTGTCATTGTAGTCAAGACATACAATGAAATTGGCACAGTAGCTTTGTTAAATAAGAGTATAAAATATTGTAATGTCAGCGGAATGACGACAAGTACAAGTCAACATGGCATGGCTTCTACAAAACAGCACTGGATACATTACAGCAAGACTCACTCCACACCTTGATGCGGCCTACGTGGCTCGGCGACTCTTCGTCTCTCTTGAGCTGGCTCCAACTAGTGGCCAAACAGCTGAATCACAGCTCAGACCAATACACAAAACACATACTGTACCATCACTACAGTATCACATGAAAACAAATATGCACAAATGATGAAGGAATATGCTCAATAATCCTTTATTATCAACCATCCCTCTGCAAAGTTTTGTGTTTTAATGAGGACGTCCTCTGAGAAGAATAACCGTGTGTAGTGTCCACTCTTCACGGCTGCAGTGGCAGACAGACTTTCCAACAGCAGGATGACACTGAAACAATCCTGCCATTTATTGCTGACATGGCCATTTCCCGTCCAGATGTTCCCAAATTTTTCCTCCATTATGTTGTGCTCAAAATTGGCCTTTCTTGGCGGACAAAGGAGAATTGTCTTTTCAAAGTGGAAAATTGCCTGAGAGGAATGTCGCCGCCCGTCCTTCCAAAGCCACAGTGCCTCTTCTGTCTCTTCAGTGTAGGACGTCTCACCCGGGGAATGCCAAGGACGAGCATAACTAAACAGGAAGTGTGACTGTTTGTGTCCAGGTGTACCGCCGGCCAGCGGGACCGGCACCCTGCAGATGTACCTCCTGGATATCAACGACAATGCGCCGCACGTCTTCCCGCCCGAGGTGGAAATGTGCGAGAAGCCGGACCCCAACGGCATCAACATCACGGCCACTGATCCCGACCTGAGCCCCAACGCTGGACCCTTTGCCTTTGAACTGCCCAGCCGCCCGTCAGACGTGCGGCGTAACTGGACGCTCAGTCGCCTCAGCGGTCAGTGCAGCATTTGTGTCTGATCTTCTGAAAGGTGTGGTTATGAAATATTAAACATGAGGTCACATTCCCTATTAGGTGAGCACGCTCAGCTCCGCCTGCGGACTGGCTCCCTCCCCAATGGCATCTACGAGATCCCTATCACCATCACAGACTCTGCCAACCTGCCCATGTCCAACACATCTTACTTGCGCGTCAAGGTGTGCCAGTGCGATCACCATGGCGACTGCGTGGACATGCAGCGCATCATGGCAGCCGGCCTGGGAATGGGCGCGATCATTGGCATCCTCATCTGTATCATCATACTGCTAGGTGAACACACACACACACACACACACATATACAGTAAATGCACCAATTAATACCTCAGTTACCGCTGCGTAGCACCTGGTTGTAATTACAGAATTAATGGTAGTATGTATAATGTTTACAATTGTGGATAACCAAGTAAGGGAGCCAAAATACTGGAAACAGTGGTCAGTGTTATACAGTACGTCAGCACAATAATAACGATACAGTTGTTTATCGCGGTTAATTGGTTCCAGACCCGTCCGAGGTAACCGAATTTCTGCAAAGTAGGATACAATATTAATAAATGGAATATTTTTATAGTTAGAGTATTGAAACCCTATTTATGACCTTAACTTACCTTAAATTACGCTACTTTTTCCTTAAATGTGCGGCTAATTTATGGCCAAATTCTAATCTTGTGACATCTCCTTGACTTCAGAACTACTAAAAATGTTTTTAATTCTGTGCCGTTCGGTAGCTCTTTCTTTTATACCTGACAAATATACAAACATGTACTGATACAAGTTTTAATGGGAAAAAAAACAACAGTGTCAGTCAAAACTGAGCATTATTTTTGGAGAAGCAAAGAGAGAGAATTTTAAACGTAACCCTTTCCTTGCCACACTCGTTGCCTACCCAGTGCTGGTGCTGCTGTTTGGGATGTGGATAAAGAGGCGGGATAAGGAGCGCCAGGCCAAGCAACTCCTCATTGACCCCGAGGACGACGTGAGAGACAACATCCTCAAGTACGACGAGGAGGGTGGCGGCGAGGAAGATCAGGTACACACACACAAATATAGAGTAAGACCAAAGAAAGTTGCTAGATTTAGCGTTTTCACCATCTAGATGGGAATACTTGCAAAATATAGCAACTAAGTTGGCAACGCGGATGCCTCCTGCTGCGTCTTCTTGTTCTCTGGCAGGCCAGGTGCATATGAGGTGTGTTGAGAAGCAGAGTTACGATGCCATCTACTCTATGGAGTGAGAACGACATTCATAGACAGTCCCATTATAATGTGTTTATGAGCGAGAGCCAACAGGCAGCGCCAAATCCATTTGTGGTGGTCCACATTTATAATTTTGAAACTTTCCCTCTGCTAATGCTGATTTGAAATGATCTCCTATGAATCACATACTGTAGATTTGATGCAGTGAGTAACATGTAATCAAACAAATCGCAGTTTAGCCAAGGATGAAGTGTTCTTTTCTTTTACGTGAATAATCTTAGCCATCATATTTGTATTCCATCTTGGTAGAATGTGTCCGTTTTTCTATATCGTGATGGATTGCAAGGAAGCGAATACAGAAAGAGACAAGCGCACTCGATGCAAAGGTTGACATTTGGCTTTGTGCTGTGCTATTTGTACAAGTCCTGCCACAGTCAGTTGGCAAAAATAGTGAGCTTATTGTCATTGGTGTCTGAACGAACTCTACCAATCCTCGCTTACATACTCACACATGAACACAAATGAACCAGAAAAGTCGCACAAACACACACACTCTGTCATCTGTCTTCCAGCTAAGATTAAGTGTAGTACAAAAGAGGACCTGCAATGGGGATTAATTGCTTTTTGTTGGAGAATCATTTCCTGTGTCGCTGTCTTGCTGCCAAACTCATATAAGCCTCTGGGGGCGGACGCTCAAACTCCCATTTGACCCCACTAAGTTTGCCTCTTACAGAAGAAACTACTTCTGTTAACTAAGTACACACAACGATGACTTTTGGGAGTATTTTGGCCGCTGATTGGAGCTTGATTAGACATCTTTTTTTTGGTCATTCATCACAGGGATGACGGGTAGAGATTTCCACATGGGAAAGATCGTATCCACAATTTTGGTGAATTTATGACATTTTGAGTGTAATTCAGCAACCCGTCCTCTAGGTAGACCAACTACAATCGATTGTGCTTTGATCCACTTGTATACAGTGGAACCTGATTGTCTCAACGCCGCTCAGACCGGCTGACTGGCGTCGACATTAGCAGCTGTCAGCATAAATCTTTCTCACAGTGGTTAACAGTGTAAAAAATAAATGAATAAATGTTTGTCGAACTTGTTAATACTGCTGTAGGAAGTAAACAATGATGTCTTCACTAACTTATTTATGTTGTATTTATTGGAAACAGTTCATGCCTTTTTTAAGGAATAAAAAAGGCGTGAACTGTATATTTGTATATTTGTTTATTCAATTTTTACTTTTATTTTCACCCTTATTTGAACTATTTTTGTTTTTATTCATTTAAAACTTTTCCTTAGCACTGCAAAAGCTATACAGTAATCCCTTGTTTAACGCGGTGAAATTGGTTCCAGACCCCACCGTGATAAGTTAATTTTCGCAATATGAATATTTTTGTAGTTAGAGCATAGGAAAACTGTTTATGGCCTTTTAAATATGTTTTTTTTAACACTCGTATTGCAAAATACAGTAGACATAAATATAGAAAATAAGCCACTTAAGACAAAAATAAGACTTGCGCTCATGTGTGTTGCTGCAAATGTGTTCCGGCGTGATGGGGAGCTATCTGAGGGACGGACAGGAAGTGATGTCGGGGGTTTAGAGTTGAGTTTTAGCTTGCCGTGGGTTACGGCCATAACAGTAGCTAGTGTTTTATTAGGGATTTTATTGGGGATTCATGTGCTTGCTGTGAGATAATTCAAACCTGTTGTCCCGGGGGTCAAGTCTGGTTCTTGTGCGTCTCACCGAACATTGCAGTAACATTACACCTAGAGACCAGTGTAGAAGACTACATATCATCACACTTTTCACTGCGTTTTGTGAATGGCTTATATTTAGATTTTAGTTCATTTAACAATTTTTATGCTTGAAAATGCGTACGCAAAATATACATACAATTTGCTTAAATGTGCATGTTTTGACTAATAATAGGTTGTATTCAACCACGAAACAGCATGACTAATTGATTGATATATTTTTGATAGAGTGAAGCTGCAAAATTACTGTGTACAGTTGATATGTTATTATTGTCTTTTCTTGAACAAATTTGAAATGACAAAATGTCCCCAAACTAGATATTTGTGAACGAATGATCAGTAATAGATATGGAGAAGTGGTAGGATTAAATAAACTCTCCTTTTCAGTCATGTTGTATTGTCCAAATGTAACCACAGGATGTTACTTAATGTGACTAATCCAAGATGTTTGGGAAATAGCAGCTCATTTTGTTACCATGGCAACATCGAAGCCACCATCGATTTGTCTGCTTAGGTACTTTATTTTGAAAATGAACTTGATTCTTAGATGTTTGTGTGAGATATCCCTCCCCTCGTGTACTTTTCGGCTAAGAACCAGGGCACATAATGACTGGATGACAAATCGCGCCTTCATGGTTCCAGATCATTGGTGGGTCCGAGCTTGCAGGCAGCCGTTCATTATCCACATGGCGGGCGGGCGGAGTGAGCCAATGGCAGGGCCATCTGTTGTGAGTGCTTTCACTTGAGTCCACTCGACTGCCAGCTATTAAATAATTTAACGGCAGAACTGAAGTAGGAAAGTTGAGGCTCCGTCCGCAGAGTCCTCAAAGAAGCGAGTGAGGCTTTTAAGTGTGGCGCGACAAGAGGCGACCCTTTCCTGCCGCTTCGCAGAACTTCCCACTCATGTGAGAAAGGTCTTCATGAAAACCGTGGCGTTGTCGGCGCTTGATTGCGTACAGCAGCCAAGGTCAGTCCACAGCGGTCCTGAAAGTGGATTTCCCCGTAGGATGCAGAGAGCTGAATGCTTTCTGACGGTTGCCATGGTAACGCATTACACGGGAGGCTAGGTGAATGGTGAAGCGATTTTCTTAGAAATTGATAGCAAATTGATAGCATTAGCGTGGGTTTTACTCCTCCCTGTGGATGTCACATGACATTAACTAACTAACAGCCAAGGTCAGGGATGTCCAAAGTGTGGGCCAAGGGGCCATGTGTGACCCGCAGCTCACTTTTTATTGGCCCCCAGGGATTATTCTAATCATAAAATTAAGCATGAAGAAGAATTAGGGCCACATAAATACATAACATTGAAAGTTTGAACAAGATATTTTGAAATATATTTATGTTTAATAAAAAAAAAAGTAAAGAAAAGAGAAGAATATCAAAGTGGCCCCCACAACACCTTTTCATCAAAACAAACTAAAATCAACTAACATTTTAATAAAGGAATCAGTGATGCATCCACTCTACACGTGGCGCCCTCCTGTGGATGTCCTCATGAAAACCCTGCGTGTTCTTTTGTGCGTGCGTGCAGGACTATGACCTGAGCCAGCTGCAGCAGCCTGACTCTCTGGAGCCCGAGTGTGTGAAGGTGGGCATCAGACGCCTGGATGAGAGGCCCCTCCATCATGACCACCAGTACCCCCTACGCTCTGCCGCGCCCCACCCTGGAGACATTGGGGACTTCATCCACGAGGTTCGGCTTTGTTTTCAAACCACTGTGGACATCTTGGTGTTCCCACACAGGAAGTGATATGTGACTACTTCCAATGCTGTGTCGCAGTCAGCCCACTTCCATGCTTACACTGAGCATTTTGAGTGCATAAATGTGATCACACTGACAAGTACGATAAAATGCAGTGCACTGTCAGTACCCGGATGTTAGACTCAAAATGACTCATACGTAGTTAAGAGCATGGAAAACAGGTTAAACCTGTTTTCTAAATACGTTTTTTTTACATTATTAGAGCCCTGTAGACATGAAATGACACCCTTATAGTCACCATTACACTCCTATGATTTATTATTTACACCGCAGTGCACAACTCTTATGCTGCGGGTACTCAAGATGGCCGCTAGCTAGCAAGCTAGCAAGAGAATAAAGACAAAGTAAGTAGCCAAAAACTTAGCACTTCCACGCAGAATGAGAGGAGAACCTGTTTTCACTCGATCTCAGCTATGGTACAGTATGTCCGCCTCAGCCATAGCATGTCGGCTCGACTCTGCTGGCTCGGCCACTGTTGCAAACTCCTCAGTAAGAAAAGTAGCTATTGGCTGTCCTGCAAGTCAGTAGATGATGGCATCGGCTAATTTCCATATGACATATGTAACAGATGCTGTAGGACAAAAGCATAACCGAACTTCTTAATTACATTTAGAACTATAAATAAACTTGATTCTTGGTTTGTTCATTTAAAATTGGCCATCGCTTCATCAGAATAAAATAATTTAAATATTATTTTTAAGCAATTATTATTCATTAATTTCTGGAAAAAAACGGTATATAGTGAGGGAGTGATAATCGAACCGCGATATTGCAAGGAACGACTGTATTGTTGATTTCATGTGAGGTTAAATAAACACCTCGCTACAGGCAAGCGTGATATTGTGGTGACCAGGAAGTTTTGTGTTGTGTAGATGTCTGACTGTTTTGTGTGACCGTGAACATGTCAGGTGAAGCGCTTGTGTGTGCGTGCAGTGCGTGTGTGGAAACAGCTACATTTACTTAAACTCCTCTAGCTACGTTTGCTGTACTGACGGAAGTATTCCATTCAAGACACAGCAAACACCGATGTGAAGAACCTCTGGACCTCACAAATGGACATAAACTAAAATCCTGCATTTTCCTCACTTTTCACTTCCCAGAGGTGCATTGATCACCTGTCCAAATACTTTTGTCTCATCCAATGCAAGACAGGAACAAAAGCAAAGTCCGGTGGCTTTGCGCTTCCTAATTAGCTTTGCTAATGGTCAGGATTAGCCGGCCTCCGACTTGGTTACAACCTGGATCAGCTAATATACCGCTGAATACATGAAGGTAATCCAACAGCGATGCAACAATGCTTTTTTAGTCAGTTTAGCGTAAAAACAAAAAAGAAAACAAAACACAGCCAACATTCCATCTTGTTTTTATTGTTAAAGGAAAACTCAGAAACTTAGGCAGCCCCGCTTTGAACATCATAACCATCTAACTCAAAAATTGGTCATGAAATCCAATTAATTAGCAAATTGAGAATGTTACCTTCTCCTTCCGTGGCATAAACAGATAAATTCCCAAGCTGACTCGCCTTGACTATCAATGTTGTCATTTCACAGCAAGTCTGCTGTCTGTTTGTCCGCCAGAAGATCATAAAACACTTTCTATCTGCTTTTAAGACTTTTAAGATGCTTTTTACGCCGCTCTTGATCGGTTCGCCCTTCTCTTTTGACAAGGTGAAAGACTTTATGTCTTGGAATTCTCCAAGTATGGAATTTAGCAGGATGTTGTCGTTTATAGATTTCCTGTGGCTTCACTGATTAGCGTAGCATAGCATTGCGATCGTGCCTTTAAAACATCCTAAAAGCGTCCTCCGATGCCATGCAGAGTGAGACGTCTTCCCTTTTAACAGGGCTTCAAACCATCTTCACAGATGAGAAGTCATTGTTGACGCAGCCAAAGCTGCCATCAACGTCACTCTCTGGGCTTTAGTGTGTGTGTCTTGTCATCGGGCTGCATAAAGACATCTGCCAAGCAGAGCTATGAATAATGAGCCGGGCCTGTCAGACACGGCGAGCTGATCTAGACGGCTTAATTCCGACAGACGTGACGAGCCGATGCCTCAAGCCCCGCCTCCCGCTCATCTACGCTAATTCTCTCCTCCCGGCCAGTCTCCAGCGATGGCCACATGACACAATGCAGGAGGGAAGGAAAACTATATCCACAAAAGTATTGGGACCTAGATCTTAATAGATGAATGAATGAATCAAAGGTTTCAGACAATTGTATGCTTCCACTGTTGTGGGAACACTTTGATAAGAGCCTTTTCTGTTCCCAGTGTACATTACCGTTACTTTTGTCCACCAGCATTTGACAGGAAACTACCGTTTTTATATTTTTGCAGTCTATTGGTGAGACAGCACTCCCCAAGTCAAAAGTTTAGAGACACCTTCTCTTTAAACAGCATGCAAAGGTGTCTCCAAACTTTTGACTTGGGGTGTGTTGTCAAAAGTTTAGAGACGCCTTCTCTTTGAACAGCATGCAAAGGTGTCTCCAAACTTTTGACTTGCACTCCATGAGTACGTGATAGTGCCAAAAAAGGAAAACTTTCAGATCAGATAAATGTGTGGGAAGATTCGTGTTCCTTGTGAGGCTGGCAGCCCGTCTGAGCAGTCCCTGCTCCCTCACAGGTGTTGTAAACAAGGACCTGTGTTTGGGTCCGGGTGGGGCGGGGGTTAGAATGGAGGTTACGCCGAGTAATCTGCTGAATCTCCTCTTAGAGATGTAGGCAGCGTCTGTCCAGCCTGACCCAAATCCTCCCCCAGCCATGCTCCGCTAATCTCTCCTTCTCCCACAGCACTCCCTGCTGTCCATTGTCAGCGCTGCACACACACACACACACACACACACACACACACACACACACACACACGCTGATCTCCTTCATCTCTGCTGTGATGCGTCTTCTCCAGGGAGCCAGTCAGAGGGGAGGGGCTAATGTGGAGGTTACAGAGCCCGGCCGGCAATTGGAAGTTTGACATCCCGAGTCTTACTTGTGAATTTGGCTCCTGTCAGAGTCTTGAAAGGGTCCTCACGGGTCGCTGGAGCAGGTAGCAGGAGGGTTTAACTGGAATCTGACGGCGTGAGACTGCACTGCACTGCATATATAGGAGAACTGTGGGATTACTCGTGTAATCCCACGGCAGATATGTGCAGGCCGGACACTCGGCCGCTCGGCCACAGAGCCTGAGCTCACCGTCTTTCATGACGGTCAGCAAACGCTGCAGAATAATTATTTCATCTTGGCATTGGGTGGTTTTAGGCTGCATACGCGCAAACAGTTTTTCTATCCAGTTCTGTCTTTCCTTCACAAACGCGAACGTCGGTTTTTGTCCTTATAAACTGAGCTTTTGGAATGAAGGTGGGGGGTAGCCTAGACCCTCAGCCCCTGACCAATCGCAAAAGTGTAGTAGTCAGGCAGGAAGCTGCGGAATCGGAGCGTTTCGGCTAAAAGGAGTAGAATGCAGATTGTACCTGCACACAGATTGAGTATTTTATTAACAGAAACTTAATTTAGCCCCGCCTGCCTCTGAAATGAGCAGGATAAGGCCCCTTCATAGATAATGTACACGTCAATGTACATGTAATATATCACTGTCTATCAACAGAGGCGTTATAATGCACGACCAAGTCAGCTGTAGTTGCTTTTTTGGGCTTCTTATTGGCCAAAATGTGCATGACAGCCGGAGAATATGTTTTATATGGGCAGGAGGGGTGCGACAATACCGAAAATTCATGGTTCAATTGGATTCGATACTTGTATTTTACTGAAATTACCTAAATTTGTTTCAACTGAAAAGTACAGTTTTGCAATGAAATGACATATATGTGGTGCAGCCTATACCTGCCTCATTTTCCGCTGTGCACACTTAAACTTAGAACCAAATAAAACAAAAACAGCATCTTGTAAAAATAATAATACAATAAATAACAAATAAACAATTCACAATTCAACTGAACATGGCCATAAAGATTATTACACATAATTTGACTTATGTTCATACATTGTAGATTCAACAGTTTTTCAGTCTAACTACATAGCATTCGTTGTTTCCACAGTTCACGTACACATTGAGTTTGCTATTTGCAATTCTAAAATAAACAAAAATAATTGTCAAAATGAAAATACGGCCAAAGTCAAGGCAACACTTGAAAATTTAAGAAGATTTTTTTCAATGAATCATAAAATAATAGAAATAAGAAGTACGTCTAGAAAAACACATTTCCAAAATGGAGTTCAGGGTGTGCATGGCGCAATTTACTCTTTTTTTTTTTTTAAAGATTATGCTGACTTATTTTACTATGAATTTGGATAACAAAGATGAAAAGATGCCACGGAGGAGCAGCGGCGAATCAGGAGGGGACTGTGATGTCAGCTGACTGATGTCATGTGACATTCATGACTAAGGGTTACAGCATTGTTCCATTCATAGTGCTGTCGAATCGACACGGCAGATACATGTATTTTTGCACCCCAATGGTGTTTTGAATTTTTTTTTTTTTTTTTTACTCCGCTCGTTTTGATGGAGATTTTTTTTTTTTAACACCGGAGTGTTAATTTGCGTTTTTTGAAAGGGTTAGGTTTAGTCAGGTTACGTTTGTCAGTGTTGGTGTGGACATAGCCTTGGAGGTGATGGGACTCCAAGGATTAGCCTATGACATCCATCTGCTTTCAATGCCTGCCGTCATTATCCCACAGCCGCTATAAGCACTCTGCAAACATGATCGCCTTGTTCACACAATGGACGAGGCGTCACATGGCCACAGTGACGGTGCAGCTGTCTCGCGTGGCAGAGTTGCTTGATGTATGTGATGTGTGCCCACGATGCCCTCTAATGTTAGATGCTTGTTTGAAAAATAATGTGCAGACCTCGCTCAGGTGACATTTCATTTTTTACGACCGCCCTTCTCGTTCTCTCTTCCTCTTCTCTGCCAATCATCATCCATGCAATTAACAACAAAGTATAAAAGCTTTGTTGTGCCGAAAACCCCCTGAGCATGATATAAATAGAAATAATCTGATACAGGGTCAAACTGTGGCCACCATAAAGCCTTTATGCACTGTTCAGGTGATTTGTTAACTCATTCAATACCAAAGACATAGACCATACCTTTTAAGTTTTTTTTTACGTGAGAGGCAAAAAGAGGCGATAACGCAACTCTGCAATAATGCATTTCACTTCAGAGCACTTTTAAGACATAAAAACGGCCACAAGGTGGGAGAAGTGCATTTGATAAGAGCTCGGCAGGGATCATGTCAATGGAAGAATCACACATAACAGGAAGGAGGAAGTGAGAGGAGTGTAGTGTGCAGAAGGTTGCGCATTGTAGGGAAATTTTAAGGCATGCACACGCACACACATGCACGCACGCACGCACGCGTGCACACACATGCACACACATAGCTCAGTGCCAAATGTGAAAATGGTAAATAGTTCATGGTGTTTTATTTGTAAAGAAATTATTTTCATGTAAAAAAGTTTTCCCTGAAACTTGCCTATGTTCTACTGCTGATTAGTAAAGAACGGAAAAACAAACTTTTTCTTCCTGTTGAAAGACAGGAGTCTAATCTTTATTTTTCATAAGAATCAACTTTTTTTTCTCATAGGGCCTGAAGGCTGCAGACAACGACCCCACGGCGCCCCCCTACGACTCTCTGCTGGTGTTCGACTACGAGGGGAGCGGCTCCACAGCCGGCTCTCTCAGCAGCCTGCACTCGTCCTCAAGCTGTGGCGACCAGGACTACGACTACCTCGGCGACTGGGGGCCCCGCTTCCGTAAGCTGGCCGACCTGTATGGCGGAGGCGACGACTAGCGCTCTGGCGGCGGGCGTCTTCAGCAGAGAAGATTTTGGGGGGGAATTTTTTTGCGGGAGGGGGGAGGGTGGGTTGAGGGGTGGGTGGCAGCAGCACTTCTGTTTCAGCGCCAAACGGCTTCTAAGGACTTGCCGAGACTTGTCGCCGTACGACAGCGGCGAGCAGCCGGGAGCTACCGTGAGAGCGAGGGCGAGCTCGGCGCCATCGCGATGAAGGACGCTCACTTACACTTGAAACTCACAGGACATGAACACTGGGGTCAAATGTGCCTTTATGTACATTGTTGGCTTGTGTTGGCTCTTCATTCTCTATGTTGCTTTCAAGCTCCTAGCAAGCCCACGGCCATGATAGTGTGTTTGTGTGTGTGGGTGTGTGTGTGTGGGTGTGTGTGTGTGTGTGTGAGAGTAAGTTGTTTCCACACTGGATGGACACTGTAAAAGGTCAGAAAAAAACATGGCAGCTTTACTGTGCAGCTCCATGCTTTCTAAGGTTGAAATATGACATTAAAAACAATATATGCATTTTGGGGTTTAAAATAGCGTAAATACTCTAATTGTAGGAAGGGCGTTTATTGAGAGAGGCTGTTAGTTTCGAAATGTGAAAACTAATTATATACTGTATGACAAGTTAATTAGTTTTACTTTAATAATGATTTGGAGTGCATGAGAAAGTGGAAAGGCAAACTTATTAATAATATAGTATACAGTACAGTGTTTCCCACAGGGTGGGGCAGGGAGATGATATAATTGGCAAATTTGCATACTTGGCCATGACGCATGTGCAAAGTGAGTGAAAAGCTAAGTCACAAACAAAACTGAGTGCTTTTAGGTGGTGGAGGGGCCTACAGCATCACCCACTGTTCAGTGAGAATAGCCATATGTCACAAAAAAAAAAAAATTGTAATTATTAATGAATGTATGGGGAAACACTGGTATATTGCACAACAGACAAACCGAACCGATGTTGATATTTCTTGAAATAGAACCCAAAAGGTATATCGTGAATTTAATGTTATGTTGATGCTATGTAATGTTTCTTATGACGTATAAACTAGTCTGAACACTGAGGGTTCCCTTTAAGATCTTTCCTGGACACGCCCACGCTAATACGCTTGCAGACAGAAAAGTGATGCTTCATCTTCCTTAACTCATAACTTCTCAGTTCCTTCCTTCATTGTTAAAGTTGCAACGTGACTAATGCTAAGCTAGCAGAGCTAATGCTAAAACGGAACAGCTAAACCTTTCAAGGATGACGGCATACAAAGTCAAACATGTCAGTATCTTATTCTTTTGGTTCTTTTGCCTTTATTTGCTTCAGGAATAAAGCTTTTGAGTGCACAGCTTTTGGAACAAACATACAGTATATTCAAGATAAATATTTGGAATATAACAGCTGTGACGTGCAAAAGTAAGAACATGTCTTCAAGCTACCTTTCTACCAACACTTACAAACTAAAGCGTACCGTAATGCTCATTTTAAATGGGCAGCATGAATGTGTTGAATGAGAGTTTGAGCAGCGCCTGAAAGTTGTCATGTTTTTTTTGTTTGTTTGTTTTTTGTTTCCTGGAAGGCGAGAAGACATGTACAGCAACACCCGATTCCTGAAGGATTCCCTTTATTTGTTTTTCTTTCACAAAGTAACTTATTCAGCCGTCGGCCAACAGAGGGAGCCCAGTCAAGTTCTAGTCGGTAGCACGGAACGTTCTGGATGCTGCTTGAAGACCAACAAGGCAAAGTTACTGACTTTTTGCCTTAGTGTTCTCTGGAAACTTTCCAGCTGGCTTCTTCACTGTAAACTGTACAGATTGTATTTCTCTCTCTTCTCTCTCTCTTTCTCTCTCTCTCTCTCTCTCTCGTCGTTCTTTGGATCGTGAAGATGAAATGCTAATGTACATGTTCTTTGGATTACAAATTAAACATTTTTTGCATGTTTTTATCTTTTCATGATGAGGAAACTGCATTTTTCTACATTATCGACACTATTATTAGTCCACTTATTAAATGCACACAAGTATGTGCACTGGTCAGAACCTTAGTTTATAACAATAACATCTAATACATGAGTTGTTCATTCCTCCTAGCTTAGCGGCTAATGTATATACACGTTTTCACTTTTTTAAAATAAAAAGCAGAGCGTGGTGGTTGATAAGAACAGCCTGTTCCACTCTCGTCCTGTAGGTGGCAGTAATGGGCATTGAAAATGCATGAAAGAGAAAGCTTCAAATCCAGCCGGTGCCAGACGTACAATAATTATTGTATTTGTACAATAATTTCACCTTCTGTGCAATGTACAATCAATAATTTGAACAAATCCCACAATGATGAATAGATGGCTATTCGCAAACCCGATACACTCTGTACATTGTCTCACATACCTCTTTACAGCCAGGTGGAGGTGCTGTTTTGCCTATGCCGTGTTTTTTTTCCCCCAGTACTGTGCTGATAGTTTATTTAAAGGTAAAACTACATTATTAGCTATACTATCGAAGGTATCTGGTAATGTTTTACTGAGCAACATCAAATCGGATATGTTTGATATATTTCCTCATAATATGATCATTTGTCAACACTGAATGTAGGCCATAAATGGCGGCCATCTTTTCCTGTGTTGCTTCTAACATTCTTACACTCACAGGATTTCAAATATGTCAATTGGCTGGCACAAAACGCAACAAAAAGAAAATTACACTTTGAAATGTAAGTAAAGTTTATCCATTTATTTGCACATGTAAACCTTAACATTTCTGTCAAAATCTGTCAGCAGTTTGTAATGCTAGCATGTTTGTAATGCTAGCATGTTGTCACTACATACCACTCTTTTAGGTAACAGTAAAACCAGTTTTGTTCAACTTGGTAGAACCTTAACAATGCTGCTAAAATACTTGAGACCTCAATGACCCTCGAGTATCCTAACGAGAGACCTACTGAATAATTAAGTTAAGTACTGAATGAGTGTGTATGTGATAACAGCTCTTCCAGTGTGTTGTTAGGATTCCCATGTGTTGTTCTTCCATAACGATGCAAGGTGAAGCAAGAGAAATAAGCTGCTGCCAACACAACAAACTCCCCTTTTAAAAAAATCCTCTTTCTGTGCGATGCTAAAATGCTAACAGACGCTAATGCCATATTTCCGAAGAGCTGACACACTTATCTTCCTACCATGACATGCTAATCTTCATGTTGTCTTTGAATATTTGGATGTCACTCATGCTCACCTTAAGAGCCTCCACCCATCCTTCCTTCCTTCCTTCCTTTCTCCCTCCCTTCTTATCTCACCAGGAAAGGAATGATGTGGATTATTTCATTATTCTCATTATTATTCTCGCCAACATAAACTGTCATCCCTCTTTTCTCCCTCTGCAGAGCCAACATGGCCGCCTTTGCATGGAAACTGCCTACGCTGTCTTATCTGGTAAGTCTTCTGTCTTTGTTTGTTTTTCACTTGTGTCATCATTCAGTCAGAATCAGTAGGATTCAAAAAGTGAATTTCTGTAGGGGATCAATATCTAGCATATAGCTGGAAAATGTTTTAGCCTCAGCATCAACACCAATGTATAGTGTCACGCTCTTCGGTGACACCGGTCAGTCACCTGTTGTAGTTTGTGTTTTTTCCATTTATGTTTGATGTTGTGGCTCACTCCTCTGTTGGCATGCTCAGATACTCACACCTCCTGAGCTGGGCGGAGCTACTGGATCCCTGCAGCTGTTTCTCATTAGTACCCTTTTTAGTCTCCTCACCTGCAGCTAGCCAGCACTGGTTTATTCTCCATGGTTGTGCTTCCAGACCATGTGCTACTTCTCTTGCTACCACTCACCTTTGTCCTTCTGCTGCAGCTTGCCTCGCCATTCCAACCATCTCGGCCGTCTTGCAGTCCAGTAATTCGTCCAGCTCAGTGGGTAGTTGCAGTTATCTTTTGTTTGCTGAGTACAGCTCTTGTTTTTTTCGCCCAGGGTGCCCTTCTTTGTTCTGCACCGTCGCCCTGAGTTCCTGTTTTTGCCTTACCTATTTTTTTTTGTTAAATTATGCTTGAAGTGTGTCTGCATCCTGGGACCCAATCACACCACTCCTCAGAGCCTGACAGTATAGCTCCAGATTCCTCATCTCTACCGAACAATGGCGGCACATTGCTTTCATCCTATACACTTGGGGTTTTTTTTAATGATGGAAGAGGGTTTTCAATCTCTGGTTTCTCATTGGCACGATGGCACACTCCCTGTCCTTCACTTAATGTGTAAAACGGTCAAATCCAATTGGGAATAAATGTACTGTTGCACACCTACTTAGCAGTGATGAGACTTCCGCTCAGTGACGCCGTATGGAGTGGGGAAGTATTCCTGACTGACTGGGGCCCCCCCCAAAAAAGTGAAAATAAAAAAGGGAGCCCAGTGTGATTCTACAGACTAAGATGACTTGTGAAAAATGGAATGACGTCATTGATCGTGATGATGTCACTGTCTTAAAGCGACAGTGCTGCTAAAGCGCAGGCTTAATCATGCTCTTCCACTCACTCTGAGAGTCAAAAAAAGACCTACCCCCCCACGTCTCATCATGACGATGGTGCGACTACAGACTTGAGTCTTGGAGGTCGACGTTGTGTTGACTTAATGATAACAGACGATGGCTGAAGTCGGCAAAGAACCTTCCAGAACCTGCACCATGACATCTACCACCTTGTCTGCGTCTCACTGTGTGTGATTGTGAAGTGTGAGAGTGTCAGAGAGTGATGTGGTGTTGCAGTTTTCCACTTTACAAGCTCACAAGACTCTGGCAGCAACACTTATCTCGCCTCGGCAGCCGTTTGTGTGTGTGCGCGTGTATATGCACTGTTGCGTAGACGTGCGCATGGGCTCTCTTCACTTCCTTTCACTCTTGTATGACAGTTAAGAATGTTGAAATGTGACTAAAAACATTGCTTGTACAGTTAATTGAGCTTTTGTGATGGCCACAGTTTGACCCTGGAATGGATTAATTGACCTTACATTCTTTCCTTGTGGGAGTTTGTGATTTCACATAATTTTTAAACAGCCAAACAAAGTTTCATGTTTTACTTTTGTCTTGATCTTCAGGATGATGAATGACATTCACTGGCAATGAAAAGAATAAGCTCAAATAACATGTGTGAAATGGATTATAAAACCTACATTTGTTTGAATATTTTGTTGGAATTTGTATGCACTTTTGAAGATAGTCTTTTTAATTTAGTGTGCAAAGGACTTGTAGTTACTAAGATATTCATATTTCATTTATGCCAAATTTGCCAGTATGGTATACAGCATAATATACACAATTAAATGCCAATGCCAATCAAAAGTGAACATTATTATCTTTGTATTGATTAGATTGTGGACCTAAAAAAGGGAGTGTAGATGACAAAAAAAAAGACGCCAAGCTCAAGAGAGCGTGTCAGGGAAGTGAACATCTTCTAGAAGTTTCCCCTGCAGCTCCCAGTCAGCCTGTCATGAGTGTGTCGGTGCACTCAGTCGCCATCTGCTTCTTGCCGCTCTCGCCACATGACTTAGAAACGTGTTCCCGGCCGCCTGCATCGCCTGGCACCTTTTTAAATGCTTCGGCTTGGCAGCGGCGTCGTGCTGGCGACCACTTCTTGACTTGACATGTTCATTTTTTTCTGCAGTGACTGCTGCTGCTGTCTTGTCCTTTTGTTCTTGTTCCTGACTGTTGTTGCTGTCGTTCAGTCCGTCTTTAGTGAGGGAACACTTTGCATACAAACAAAGATTGTAGCACAAAATGGTTTCCAGCAGAAATAACGATGATGCATTAAAATAAAGGGGCTCTAAAAACCACAGGTAATCAAGAGTAAGAATAATAAAGGTACGGTAGAACACACTTTTGACGCTCCTCAGACTGATGTCTGATTCACATCGACATAAGCGGTTGTCGGCATAATCAAAAGCAAAACTAACCACTGCTTGCACATTTACTTTACTTTGTCCAGAGGCAGCACGGTTAGCATCTGGAAGATCTGGGTTGGAATCTCCATTGGGCATCTCAGGGTGGAGTTTTCATGTTCTCCCCGTGCGTGCGTGGGTTTTCTCCGGGTACTCCGGATTCCTCCCACATTCCAAAAACATGCATGTTAGGTTAATTGGCGACCCTAAATCGTCCATAAGTATGAATGTGAGTGTGAATGATCGTTTGTCTATATGTGCTCTGAGATTGACTGGTGACCAGTCCAGGTTGTACCCCACCCATCGCCAGGAGTCAACTGAGATAGGCTCGAGCCATACCCCCATGACCCTCAAGAGGATAAACGGCAGAGAAAATGAATGAATGGATGGATACTTTGTCCAGAGACATTAAGATTTTTTTTCCTACAGCAGATTTGTGCATACAGTAATCCCTCATTTTTCACGGTTAATGGGGACCAGAACCTCCCGCAAAAAATGAAAAACTGCGAAGTAGGATTGCCCCCCCCCAGGAATTTTCATGTATGTGTATATGGGTACCAGAATGTTTAAAATATGTAAACAGTATTTATACTTTACATATTCGAGACAAAGATTACAACAGTACACGTATTTACTTAAATCTTTAACTAAAAAACCTTATACAGTAATTAACATTCATCAACATTGCAGAGGCAATGTGTTGGTGGCGGAGGAGAGGCTCTCACTTTACTCTTAGAGGCTTTAGGTTCACTCGGAGACTCGAGGAGGCGAATCACTCCTGGCAGCGCTATTAGTGGCTTGAGGTTCGTCAGCACCTTCTTCAGCCTCTTCATTGTCGTCATCAGGCAAGATTTGGTCATAGAGAGCTTTTGCCTTTGTCCTGATCATATTAGTGTCCAAACTCACTGTCTTTTTTCTGCAATCAGCAATCCACAATGCCAGTGCAGATTCCATTTTCACAATTCTCTTATTATGCGGAGTTACCACACATTTTGCTTCAGTATGGAAGGTTATTGAAGCGGCATTGTAAGGGCTTAACTAATCAAAAAAAGTTATCGTGAACACAACACCAAGATACAGTATGCTAGCCAGTCAGCAGCGTGGATGAGACTGAGACACAACAATGGAAGATGCTAGGTGATGCAGCGATGACGCGCAACCAATCACCTCATGGGATAAATCCACTCGTGCTTTCATTGGTGGATGTCACGCCGGAAACCAATCACGCGCCTTGTCTGAGTGCCTGTGGCATGTACAGTACAGTACATTACAGTACAGGCATGTACAAAGCCTCTGAGTCAACTCATCTCTTTGTTTGGTATGAAGGGAAACCTTCTCTCTCACGCAGCAACATCAAACAACTCCCTTTTCCGCAATATGGCTGCCTATGGCTGTATTCCATTTTTATTTTTTGATGATTTTGTTTTTTAATGAATATTTTGGAAAAACCCGCGAAGCACTGAAGCCGCAAAATTTGAAGCGCGAAGTGGCGAGGGATTACTGTATTTTTATTTAGATTCTTCTGTTTTCATATGATATTTTATACTCTTATCCAACAGAGCAGCTGCGCTAATTTCGTTGGATGTCCTTTCGTACATTCGCACATCTTTCTTCTGGTGGCTAGAAATGTAAAATAAAAAAGAGGTGCATTTTCTTAGTATCTGTGGTAGAATACAGGTTCATACTGCCATGTTTTATTTTGAAGCTCAGTAGTAAGTCACTGTGTGCACGTTTGAATGCTGTGTAACTAGACAGTAGTTATGTTGTGGTGTCATACTGCTTCGTGATAATGATGATGTCAACAATCATACAACACGTTGACCCATTTTTCATAGCAATGATCCCTTTGGCTCCCAAATGTTATGTTTAGCAAAAGAGGTTGGATTTATATGTCGACGTGGACTTAATTGGGCACATTTTAGTAATAAGAAGAAAATGGTGGACCGAGACATGATGAGTTGGTCGACATAGGTTGTCAACATAAGCGGGTTCCACTGTACAACATGAATATGCATAATACAAAAGAAAAACTATAAACTAAAGACATGAATATTACTGCATTCATGACTGTAGCATTGACACTTTGCCACACGTCTGTTGCTCATCAGTGACATCCTATACCTTGTACATTTGTCTGCCCCCTGAATGTACTATAATGTATTTTGCTATGTATAGTGTACTGTGTTTTAGTACCAGAGTAGCACTAACTACCAGCTAAAAGTCCATGTGTCCTTGTGTGTTTTTTGGTCAATAAGGATGAAACACTGTTTTTTTTTTTTTTTTATTAATCCATCCTTTCCTTTATTAGTCTATCTTATAGTGTTTTTTAATTGCTATTATCAAATAGCTAAAGGGCAAAGTGGCAATGCTACAATGATGAATGCACTAATGCTATTTGTTCAACTCTACAGTATTTTGTATTTTACACTGCTGTTGATATATCTTTATTTTAACTGTTCTATTTTTAGGGCTGCACCGTGGTCTAGTGGTTACCATGTTGGCCACACATTCACGCCTCAGTTCGAATCTCGAATCTTCCGTTGGGATTCCGTTGTGTGGAGTTTGCATGTTCTCCCCATGCATACGTGGGTTTTCCTCTCACATTCCAAAAACATGCATGTTAGGTTAACTGGCAACTGCAACTGCAACTGGCAACAAGCACAATAATCCCTAATAAAAACACGGGCTACTGTTGCAGCCGTAACCCATACCAAGCTGAAACTCAACTCTGAACCCCTGACATCAATTCCTGTCCGCACGTCACTCATCTCCCCTAGGCAACACATTTACTGTATAGCAACACACATAAGCATGAGTTTTATTTATGTCTTAAATGGCTTATTTTCTCTTATTATATCTACTATATTAGGTAATAGGAGTGTAAATGTGACTATGGGGTGTTATTTCATGTCTAGAGGATTCTAAATGTTAAAAGACATTTTCCAAGCTCTATGGAAATATTCTATTTAAGGCCCGCTTATCACGGTTGGGTCTGGAACCAATTAACCGTGATAAACAACGGATTACTGTATTTCATTTTCTTCAAAAGTGATAATAATCAAATGCATTTATGTGTTAATATGATGAGGAGATACAGTACATTTATATGCTTGCATCGCTACAGCTGGTTCTCTGAAGGCCACCTTGACTCTGCCAATAATATATGTAAATATGTACAGTATTTAATATGTAAATTCATAGATTACCGCACAGTTGCAATTATTATACTGTATGCGTGTGTGTGTATAATGTGTGCTGGGCAGTGAGCACAGGGCCCACTACAGGACGTCAGGCCTTCAAGCCACCCTCATGGAGCCTGTTTCTGATTGTTTGGTCAGAAACATTCACACCAGTGGCCTGCTGGAGGTCATTTTGTAGGGCTCTGGCAGTGCTCATCCTGTTCCTCCTTGCACAAAGGAGCCAATACCGATCCTGCTGAGGGTTGAAGGACCTTCTACGGCCCTGTCCAGCTCTCCTGGAGTAACTACCTGTCTCCTGGAATCTCCTCCATGCGTCCAGGTACCGCAGTGATGCCCTGGTCCAGATCTGGGAGGAGATCCCCCAGGACACCATCCGTAGTCTCATTAGGAGGATGCCCCGACGTTGTCAGGCATGCGTACAAGCACGTGGGGGCCACACAAACTACTGAGAATCATTTTGAGTTGCTACAATGACATTTTAGCAAAATGGACCAGTGTGCTGCATCATTTTTTCACTTTCATTTTTGGGGTGTCTTTGATTTCCCCCCTCTATAGGGTGATCATTTTCATTTCTATCAAATGATGTGGCATCATTTTGTTACTAATACATCACCCAATTATTATCAGGAAAGATATTCAAGATCATTTTTCCACCAGTTTAGATCTGATGTGTTTTCCAAGTGTTCCTCTAATTTTTTTGAGCAGTGTATATAGTATATATGTGTGTGTATATAATATGTGTTTCCGTGTATATGTGTGTTTGTGTGTGTATTACACTAATATTTGCCCCGTGAATTCTGAATCCCGAATGTGTGGAGATCCACTAGAACAGGGGTGTCCAAAATGCGGCCCGGGGGCCTTTTGTGGGCCGCAGCTGTGATTTTATCGGCCCGCAGCACATTCTAAAAATGTAATTTAACAAGGAAATGTAAAAAAAAAAAAAAAAAAAACAGCAGCAGCAGCAAAAACGGCAAAATCAATCAAAAGTCAAAATATTAAGAGAAGAGTTGCAATCTAGCAAGGAAAAAAAGCCATAATTTCACAAGAATAAAATAATAGTATGGGGAAAATTTTCATTTTAGTTGCATGAAGTTGAAATATTAAACAAAAACTTTTTTTTTCCAGTTAAAAACAATGAATAAAGATGTCATTTTTGGAAAATGTATACCATGGGAATAAATTGAAACTATTAGGAGAAGAAAATATATGAGAAGAAAGTTTAAATTATATAAAATTATAAAAATTGGAAAATTATATTAAAAAAAAAATCTAGATCAAACGGAAAAATATCAATGGAAATGGAAAACAGCAGAAATTGTAGTCAAAATATTAAGAGAAAAAAATAATAGTCTAATGTGAAAAAGTTGAAATTATACGAGAATAAACTGGTAATATGAGGAAAAATATCATTTTAGCAACAATGTTGAAATAAAGAAAAAATTATTATTAAAAATATATGTAATAATAACAATAATATAATAAATAATATTTTTTTAAAAGATAAAAAGTATCATGGGAATAAAGTTATAATTACCAGAAGAAAATTTACAAGAGGAAAGCTGAAATTCAAAAGTTTGAAAATTAAAAATACACAGCAAAATTTGAAAAAACAGCTGTAATTTTTCAGGAATAAAGTCAAAATATTAATAAAAAAAGTCATAATCAAATCAAGAACAAAAGTCACAATTTTACACGAATAAACTATTATTATGGAAAGAAAACTTAATTTTTAGAAGCATTTCACCTTTATAACAAATGTGAAATGCAATTTTTCTTGAGCTACATATAGCTTCTTGACATATCTCTCTACGTGTTGGTTTGCAAAATATCAAAGTGGCCCTTGCATCCTTTCATTTTTCAGGATGTGGCCCTCACTGGAAAAAGTTTGGACACCCCTGCACTAGAATGTCAAATCAGCATGTTTGAGTACAGTAGCTAGAAAAGCGTTACATGCAGTAAACGTGATATATTATGTTGACAACCAGGGGGTCATATCAGGACAAAAGCAGCACACTGTATATTTAAATTAAACAACAGATAGATTAGCATGCAACTAATGTTTTTGCGCTTGTGTGTGTGAGCGTGCACGTGGGTGTTTATGTGTCTTTTTTGGATGTTTTATTTAAGGATATCAAAACTCTCTTATTTTTTTTCCGCCTCCCAAGTCCATTCCACACATCGTCATGGCAACCACACCAATCGCCGTCACTGACTTTGACAGATAAGACCCACTTGAAAGACTGAGAACATCACACACACATACACACGCACTTCATTCCTCACATCCTCTTTTCTCTTTCCATGCAATTTAATTTCTTTATCTCGTCCTTCAGCACATCCCTCCTTCTCCTTCTCCTCCTCCTCCTGCTCTTCATCTCATTACCTCCTCACGCCCCCCCTCAACCCCCCCACACATTCCTTTTGTTGTGTTAACCCCCTCCCTGCCTTACATCGCTCATTCATTGGAAGAAAGAGACACAGAGAGGAGAGCCGTGACCATTGAACATCTGTCCACGGGATGTCGGACAAGCTTACAGGAAGCCAGTGAGACGTCCTCCATCTTTTTTCTCTCCTACGCTGGAAGGCTGCAAACTGCTGCTCCACTTTCACTTTTGCAAGGGAGCAAAGCCTGAAATTTGGCAGGAAAGAAGAAGACTTCTTATTCGCTGACAGATTGAGGACTGGATAGGAGGAAACGAGCAGGCGGCAACTCTTGGAATCTCTCTGATGTCAAGTCCAACTTCCAGAGGCTTTTCTCTCCTTTACATCCGTGCTGCATCTTCAGCCCCAATCTTTGCCTCTTCTCTCCACAATAACATCGCATCAGATTGTTACATTGGGAATCATCTTCCAAGCTCACAATCCAAACTGACACATTTCATAAAAGAAGAAGGTCTCTTTGGACCGATCCAGGTTCTAAAGAGCCACAGTTTAAAAAAAGTTCTACCAAGCCATGATGGAGCGACAAAACAAACTGATCTGTAACTTCATAACTCCATCCCAAGTTCTACCACATTCTGACCCAGACCAAATCAGAACCGATTAGTGGACTCCTTCAGTTCTTTTTGATTGTGGGCCAAGGAGTTTAGGACAAGCAAAGTTGGTTTGTGTCATGCTTCAGGAAGACGAAAGTGAAGAAAATGTTTGCAGTCTGGAAAGACTTTTGTGCATTTGTGAGGTCAAAGATCACCGATTCTTCCATACGAAACCCATCCAAGCATGCCTTTACAGACCTTGCTTTGTGCACTGGGAACAGAAGAGGGTATTTCCCCAAGTGTCCCCACAAAGTTAGAAGCATACAGTTGTCCAAAATGTCTTGCTAGGATGAAGAATGAAGATTCAGGGGCAACTAAAGACTTGTCTGGTGTCCAAATACTTATCAAAAAAATTTAGTATGCAGTAAATTTATCAATTGTTGTCACTTGAACAAACCATCGCCGTGATCTGTCTATTTACTGGCCCAGCTGGAGACTGTTAATATATTTTACACGCTGTACTGGTGGTTGCCATGGCAACTGCCTTGGTAAGGGGGCAGCTTGACTCTTATCAGCCTGCTGGCAGAGACGCGAGAGCAGACTGAAGCATGACTCACGCTCTCTAATGGCTTACTTGGAAGACTCCTCCACGAGAAGTCATCACTGACAACCAAACAGTGCAGCTTCATTGTGTATTGACCCGGCGACCATGTCATCCCTTTGTTAGTTCAACCTCTGGGGGGGCGCCCTTCGCTGGACATGCTCATGAAAGTTAGCACAAACGTCACAAAAAAGTGCTAATGTCACTTGAGCTAATGCTAAGCTAAGTGTAGCAGGCTAATTTGCCTGGTTTTGCCCCATTTAAAATACCAGGTGTGTCAGAAAGGTTCCAGGACTGTTGATGTTGATGATGGCATTCTGCAATGTGAGGGGGCATCGTACTCAGGGCCGGACGATCAACCAGCACATCTACTCAGTGCACAAGAAGAAGCAAGAGTTGTTGCAGGACAATGTGTGGATGCTTCACCATGACAACACGCCTGTGACGGTCATCTGCTGCTGCGCCCCGTTCTCTCTCTCTCTCTCTCTCTTCCACGGCTAGGAGCGCAGCAGGAGCCGGGACAACTGGACACACCGGCAGCTAATTATCCTCCCCCCACTTAACTCAGAGTAGGGGCAGCTGTGAGACGCCGGTTCCTTCCTGACTGCTCGAACAGCGCACTCGCGGCTCGTCAAGCCTTTCAAGATTCGGCGTCTCCATAGCTGGGTGTTCCAGTTGTCCCTTGACCTAGCCTTTTTGCAAGCCTTTTGTGTTTAGAACCTTTTTCCCTCGGGCTCCGCAAGCTGCGGACCCCAGCGCTTTCTCTTCACTCCTGCGACTATCTCCACGCTGAAAGTCAATTAAAGACTGTCATCAACTCACCTTGCTTCCGCATTCTGTGGTCCTCCACACACGCAACCATAACAGCGCCCTGAGCATCCGACAGTTCCTGGCCAAGAAGAAGATCACCCTGCTGAAGCAACCGCCCTACTCACACCATCAGGCTCCGTATGATTTTTTAAAATCCTCCTTCCCAAGCTCAACTAGGTCATTTTTTGAAGATGTGCACGACATCAAGATGGCCTTGACGACGTAAAGATGTGGAGCATCCGGAAGAATCCTTCCAGGAGTGCATGAAGGCGTGGCAGATTAGGCTGGGAAAGTGTGGTAGACTCCAGAGGGATTACTTTGAAGGGGAAAACTTGTAGTTTGGATTTCAAATACAGTATACCTTTTGTGATGCTAGTTCTGGAACTTTTCTGACACATCTCTAAAAGTTTTATAATTAGGTGTTGGTTGAATGGTCGTTCTAGGTTTGGTGGAAAAAGTGAAGGGAGAAGTCTACAGAGAGTGGACATACATGTTTTGTAGCTCAGCGCCAACTAGGCACGGGCCGGTTACTGGTTTCAAGGCACACCACAGTATGGAAAAGTCACAGTTTCAAAACCACTAAAATTGTGTGTCATTCCGTTCCTGCGGTATGAGAGAAAGTGGAGGTCCAGCATGGCCACTACGTGGAAATACTTTGCCACGTCCTGTGTTATTCCTCGCAGTCAGAACTGGGCTTCAATGTGTATTTTATTGTGCATATATATTGTTCAACGGAGATAGCACCCGGCGTTGTCTGCCTCGTTAGCAGTGAGTAGTGAGTGGTGCCGGTACGGCTGCACTGTTGTCGCAATTGTCAGTTGGCATATTACTCACGTCGAGGGCCACCAAATGTGATTCAGAACAAGACAGGAGTCAAGGATAAGTGGTATAAACCGTTTACTCTCCACTGAAAAACCACTTAAAGGAAAACTGCACTTTTTTTTTTTTTTTTGCCCATCATCCACAATCCTTATGAGTCATAAACACATGTCTTTCTCTTTTCTGTGCATTCTAAGGCTATAGAAAGAGGCAGCTCATTAATTAAGTAACGGGGCACACCTATCCCGCCTACAAAGTCTGCTATTAAAACACATCCAAAAGCCTCCAACAAGGTTTTATTGGCATTGTGAGCGTGGCGCTGACACGCTGTGAGCGAGTGTGTGGTGAAGATAGTAGCTAGCCGGTGTGGTGTGGCGAGGTATCACTACACCAGTAACATAGTTTTTCGGCATAACAGTGTTAATAACAATAATAATGTCGCTCTAGCTTGGTTAATATCCAAGTCACATGTAAATGGAGCGGTGTTGGTGGTTTTTGGATGTTTTTTCAGAAGGCTTTATAGGCGGAATAGGTGCGTCCTATTACGTGCATTCTTAGCTGCCTCTTTTTTTTAATCTGTTTTTATATCTTTAGAACGCACAGAAAAGAGAAAGGCATGTGTGTTCATGTCTTACATGAGGATTGTGGATGATGAGCAAAATTTTATTTAAAAAAGTACAGTTTTCCTTTATCATCAGCTCAGTTGCTAAAAGCAATGAAATGACCCTGAAACAGAAGTTTGGGGAAAAGTGTGACCCGCACATTAATAATGTAACATTGCAACTTTTAAAAAAATGTATGAATGTTGTGACCTTCTTGAGCCACTTGCTGAATTCATTTGCATTTTGCTTTGTTGTTTTTTTGCAAAGAAAATATTTATTGTGTTGTAACTTGAGGTGCAAGATTAGCCACAGTAGACTGCAACGAGAACTGCAGGTTATTTATTTATTCATTATTTAGAAAGAATTCAGTTATTTTTTAATGTTCCACTTTGATGGTTTTCTATTAAATGGGTTTAAAAATGACTGTTTTGGCTTTTCAATAAAGATATTACAATCAACACATTTTAGAGCTTTTACTGTGAAGCTGTGATATTTTTGCCCAAGCTTATCATACCGTCATAATCTCACACCGGCCCATGCCTAGCGCCGACTTATTTGAATGAAGTGACCAAATGAGGATGTCTGTGGTGTGAAAAGTGTTTTGTCTTGCCGACAGACAAGGAGCGGATAATGAATGCTAACGATGTGAGTCTCTGCAGTGATTTAAAGCGCACCTCTGTGTAATTGCACTGGGGAAATTAATTGGGTTACAAGGAAATTACACTCAGGAAGACGTGGGGAAAAAAAGATGGTCGTCAGGAGTGATTAAAGAGAGAAAAAGTGTTCTCGGCATCCTACGGCCCTTCGAGGTTCGAGGAAGACGGGCAATGCTTTTCCTGAGGTAAAGGTGTCTGTTACTGTATGGAATTCACTTCCTGTTTGCGCTTGCGGCAGTTAGCCACCTGGGAGGATTGACAAAAGTGTCAGATTGCAATCGTTATTCCTCTGGGTGGTGAACCACTTCAATCTTGCAGGGAAATGAACTTACTGATCATTTCTCCATGTTCCATAGCAGGCTTTATCAAATTAAGATATGTTGCCATGGACTGAAATGGTTAATACGCTGAATCATGTGCCAATGGAATACTGTCAGTACACTTTAATAAGTATACAGTACACACTGTCTGAGTGTACAAACAATGTCGTGCTGTCCCAAGTACTTTACTGTCGTTGCACACTTACAATGTTGACCTGTTTTGTCTTCTTCTCGCCTTTTTCATGGTGAATCGCCACCACTTGATGCAGAATTTTTGCCAAAATTTGGGTCACCTTATGAAATGTCTGCCAAATGATCGTAGTCCACTCTCTTTTTAGTTTCTATTAGTGTTTTTCTTAATACTCCAATGTTAGTTAGCGTATATCTGCTAATTGAAATGAAAACAGAAAGTGGCTATGGAAGCAACTATGTGTGGGAAGGTGTATTTTTACCTCAGTGTGGAACAAAGTCAGATGTCGGAGGTTTGATTCCGCCTCTCTTCTGTCAGCGAATTTTCAGAAGCACACTGAGCCCTTCACGCTCCGCCACTTCCCACCTGACATTTTGCTGGAGAAAAAGACGCTCCGCTTTGAGCCAAAGAGCTTCAGGTCGGGAAGAGAGGAAAATCAATAAAAGCAGGGTAACGCACGGGAACGCCGGAGTTCCTCGACAGCATAAAAAAGCGAGAAAAGCCGAGTTGGCGACTCTCAATCTCAAAATCCGATGAATCTGAGGAAGTCAGCAACTCCAACAGAGTTTGACGTTTTCTTCTCTGTTGGTGAGTCACTTCTTCACTCTCTGCTTCTTTTCTTTGATCGCTCGCCGCTCGTTAAGGAATCTCAATTTGAGATCAAAAACTTTTTAATCCAAGCGCTGACTTGAGGTGTTCACGTCCAAAAACACCACGTCCATTTTAAATCTCCAGGTTTGTCCCGTTGGATAACTCGTGTCACAAAATGGGGCCTACAGAGAGTTCTTTCAAACTTTATTGCTCAAAAATGTTTGAAAGTTACAGACAAAGATGCATGAAAAAGTGGGGTTTTTGCTTTGCTTTGGCTAGAGTCAGTAACAAGTCGAATGCATTAAAGATATTTTTATGCTCTGCTGAATGAATTTGACAGCAAAGATGGAGGATTATATATCCGAGCTCAACAGAAAGTGATCAGACTTTTACAACAAAGTAACAGAGTTTTCCTGGAGAAGGATATGGTGCATGCTCTAACATAAAAAAAACCCTTCCAAAGGCGATAGTGCCTCACCAGCCATGAGCCTCACCGCACATCACTGGTAGAAGGAATAATAAGATTCATCACAACACAATTAGCAGCATGTGTTGCAGCTTTGCACTCTTGCTCTGCAAGCAGGCCCATAATAACACACACAGCATGTAATCAATGCAGCTGCATAACATTCATCATCACAGATTGAACGTTGTTGTGTTTGCAATAAGAACACAAGAAGCAGACCAATAGTCAATATGCCTTTTACCTTGGCTTAGTGTCGTTGAACAGCAATAAAAAACTCACAGTTGTAAGTAGTAGTAAAGAAAGCGAGACAATAATATAATTATTGGAAGCAGGCATGATGAGGACGCTGTGGAGTTTCTTGCTGCGGGGGGCTGAATAATAAATGAAAGGCAAGAGATGAAAGTGCACGCTGACACCCTCCCAGCATCCTCAGAGGAGGAGGAGGAGAATAAGAGCGTTCTGGGGGAATAAACAGGTTATTTCAAGATAAATAACAAATATGGCCGCTTCCCTCGGGATAGTGTCACGTTGTGAGGCGTCGCAGAGGAAGCAGAGCTCGAGCGAGGGCACATGAGTACAGATGAGCCTTTTAAAAGTGGACATGATATTCCCTGCATGAGGACACAACTTTGTTTCGCCTGTTGGCAACATGTCCAAGCTGCAAGTAGGACAAGATGGAACACTTTTTCTCACTGAAGTTGATGAGGTCACCGAACACATGGATCTGTCCACAAGGCATCAGCTACAATGAAGTCTCATGGATGTCTCTGACGAAGAAACAACTCCATTTGAGCAACTTCTAAAGCTGCCGAAGGGGGCTGAAGGTGAATACAAGCTGCCCCCTGCAGGATGCTCGTGTCTTTACAGCCGCAGCAAGCAAGACTCTTGGAAAACCACTTTCAAACATCTTCTGCAATTTATAACAGAATAATAGTCCAAATATGTGATAGTTACAAGATTTATACAACGCCTGGCAAAAATGATGGAATCACAAGTCTCGGAGGTGTTCATTCAGTTGTTTAATTTTGTAGAAAAAAAAGCAGATCACAGACATGACACAAAACTAAAGTCATTTCAAATGGCAACTTTCTGGCTTTAAGAAACACTAAGATGAATTCAGAAAAAAAATGGCAGTCAGTAACAGATACTTTTTTAGACTAAGAAGAGGGGAAAAAATATGTAATCCCTGAATTCTGAGGAAAAAATGATGGAATCATGAAAAACAAACAAACAAAAGAACACTTGAACACACCATTAGTACTTTACCTCTAGCTTTTATAACAGCTTGCGGTCTCTGAGGCATGGACTTAATGAGTGACAAACAGTACACTTCATCAATGTGGCTCCAATCTCTGATTGCTGTTGCCAGATCAGCTTTGCAGGTTGGAGTCTTCTCATGGACTATTTTCTTCAACTTCCACCACAGATTCTCAATTGGGTTGAGATCGGGGACTATTTGCAGGCCATGACATTGACCTTATGTGTCTTTTTTTGCTCTATGGCAAGATGCATTACCATCTTGAAAAATGATTTCATCATCCCCAAACATCCTTTCAATTGATGGGATAAGAAAAGTGCCCAAAATGTCAACGTAAATTGGTGCATTTATTGAAGATTTATTGCCATCTCCGCATGTTTTCTTCAGGCAGTCGTCTTCATAAATCTCATTGGAACGGCACCAAACAAAAGTTCCAGCATCATCACCTTGCTCAATGCAGATTTGCGATTCATCACTGAACATGACTTTCATCCAGTCATCCACAGTCCACCATTGCTTTTCCTTAGCCCATTGTAACCTTGTTTTTTCTGTTCACGTGTTAATGATTTTAGACACAGTTGACTGTGAACAACCAACGTCTTTTGCAACATTGCGTGATGGTTTACCTTCTTCAAAAAGTTTGATAATCCCTTCATTTGTTTGTGATCACTCCTTTTTAACTGCAGACTAACAAGCAGATCTTATCTGATGCAGGTGTTAGTTTTGGGAATGAAAATTTACAGGGTGATTCCATATTTTTTTTCCTCTGGTTGGTCTAAAAAAGTAACTGTTACAAACTACCACCATTTTTTTTAAATGTTCACTGCTGATCAAAATCTTAAGACCAGTTGAAAAATTGCTAGAATTGACATTGTGCACATTTGGATCTTAATGAGGTTTTAAGTAGAGCTACAATATGCAAAAGCAAGAAGGGGGAGTGAAACAAAAAGCACTTCGAAAAAGTAACTTATTGAAAACAACAATTAAACTGAAATAGGCTGTTTATCAGCTGATCAAAAGTTTAAGACCATCGCTCAAATAATAACAAAAAACCCTCCAAACCAGAACCAAAAATGTTCTCCGTAGGACTCAGTAATGAGTAGCTCCACCGTTCTTGTTATTCACTTCAAAAATGGGTTTGGGCATGCTTGATGTGAGTGTTTCCAGGAGGCTAGTGGGAACATTGCTCCAAGTGGTGAAGATGGCTTCACCAAGGGCATCAACTGTCTGGAACTGATGACCATTTTTTATAAACTTCTCTTGCCATCCATCCCCAAATGTTCTCTATGAGATTTCAATCAGAGGAACATACAGGATGGTCCAAAAGAGTGATGTTATTCTCCCTGAAGAAGTCCTTGGTCAAGCGAGCATTGTGAACTGCAGCGTTGTCCTGTTGAACAACCCAGCTGTTACCACACAGACCAGAGCCCTCAGTCATAAGGGATGCCCGCTGCAATATCTGCATGTAAGCAACCGACGTTTGACGACCCTACACCACCTAAAGCTCCAGTGTTCCGGTGAATGAAAAAGCACCCCAGACCATGATGGACCCCCCTCCACTGTGCTGGGTAGAAAACATCTCAGGTGGGATCTCCTTGTCATGCCAGTAACGTTGGAAGCCATCTGGACCGTTAAGGTTACATTTTTTCTCATCAGAGAATAAAACTTTTTCCACCTTTCAATGTCCCATGTTTGATGCTCCCTGGCAAAGTCTAAATAGGCAGTTTTGTGGCGTTGAAGGAGACATGGTCTTTGAATTTGTTATTTGTTTTTTGTTTTTAAACCCTTTTCCGTCTGATAGTTATTGCTCTGCAGTCGGCACCATTAAGGGCCTTAATTTGGGTCAAAGACCGCCATGTGTCTTGATGGACAGCTAATCGGATCCTCCGGCTCAGCGCAGGTGGGATTTTTTTGGGGGGGTCTACCACTTGACTTTTTTGTTCCATAATGCTCAGGATCTTTCAAAAAATTTGAATGACTGTCTTACTGCACCCAACCTCAGCAGCAATGGCACGCTGTGAGAGGCCTTGCTTCTGCAGCTCCACAATCCGACCACGTTCAAAAAGAGAACGTTTCTTAGCTTTAGCCATCAGGAGGACATGACAAAGTGAATGCCTGACAGAATATGAAAATTTTTAGCACTTTTATAGCCTGTGGTCTTAAACTTTTGATCGGCTGATCAGTTAATTGTTGTTTTCAATGAATTACTTTTTCAAAATGCTTTTTGTCTCACTCCCCCTTCTTGCTTTTGCATATTGTAGCTCTACTTAAAACCTCATTAAGATGCGTCTGTGTAGGCTCTCAGTCGTACAGGAGTTGTCCATCGAGGGAAAGGCTTCTTGAGACGTCATCTGTACTTCTGTGAAGAAGGTGTCGGACGTTTCGCTCCTCATCCGAAGAGCTTCGTCAGCGAACTAATAAGTGCTGGTAGCCTAGGCCTTAAATACAGTAAGAGTGGGCGGAATTGGTGTGCCAAAACCCTCCTTCTATTGGTTCCTTACACTAAGCCTGGGCGGAGTAGTGGTGTAATCCTCTCCAGCTATTAACACCTCCGAACAAAGGGAAGTGTCGCTCCCTGAGTTGGGTATGAACGACTCTGATACTGGCTCGTTAGCATCTATTGTTCTGGCTCAGCCCTGGCTTCACCTCATTTGCATGACTAAGAGCTGTGGGTTTTGGTCTCAGTAACCTGCTGAACACAGGGTCCAAATTAAACCTCAAACCACCATTCCGATTCAATGATGGGTTCTGTTGTTTGACAAAAATAGCTTCCTTTACTCCTCTTTCAAACCATCTGTTTTCTTTGGCCAAAATCTTTACCTCGCTGTCCTCAAAAGAGTGATTGGTAGCTTTAAGGTGTAGATGTACTGCTGATTGAGGACCACTCGAATTGTCCCTGCGATGTTGATAAAGCCTTTTTTGGAGCATTTGCTTAGTTTCCCCAATGTAGTGCTCTTTGCATTCCTCATCTTTACAGTGGATGGAATAGACCACATTGCTCTGTTTTTGGTTTGGAGCCTTGTCTTTAGGATGCACTAATTTTTGTCTCAGGGTATTTACTGGTTTGAAATAGGTAGGAATTTTGTGTTGCCATAAGATCCTCTGGAGTTTTTCGGAGACCCCTGCTACATAAGGGACTACCACTCCTCTCCTTTTTGCTTCTGTGGGCTTTTGGGTTTCTGTCCCTACTCTCTTCTTTTGACATTTGTTAAAAGCCCACCGCGGGTACCCACAGGTTGAGAGCGCTCTCTGGACATGTTGTGTCTGTGGGTACCCGCGGTGGGCTTTTAACAAGTTTTTTTATAGCTCATGATTGGCTCCTGTCAAATAAAGACCTACCAGGTCCTCACAGACTTGTGCGCCCCACAATATGTAATTTTATGAAGTGGATATGTGCGGCTCATAGTCCGGTGCAGCTTATATATGTACAAATCTGTTTTTCTCTCTAAATTTAGTGGGTGATCTTAAACACCGGGGCGTCTTATACACTGGAAATTACGATAATTTTTTTTGGGGGGGGTTGTTTCACCCTATCACCGTATTGTGATATTATTGTCATCGTGAGCCATGTATTGCAAATTGTATTGTAGATTTTAGTATGTTTAATATACAAAATGTATCAAAGTGAACCCCCGCAACCTCCAATTTTTCTCTATGCCGCACTTGTGGAAAAAGTCTGAGAGAAGAGAAGTTTTGTGGATCCTACTGTACAAATGCTAGTTTGCATATTCTCAGTTAGTAGAGGATATAGACTTGAATCCATATAGAGTGGTAATTCAAATTACAGACCTGTTCCATTATAAAATGTATATATATTCTCTGACATCAAAGAGACTGACAAACTGGCATCGGACGTCTGTGATCAATGTTATTTGGAAAAAAGCAGATGTCTTTTTCTGGGCTGTTTTAATTCAAACAGTTACTGCATGGCGAGAGGCCCAGTGGGGGGTAAAAAAGGAATCAAAAAGCACTTGCCTATGGCACACATCAAATTTGATGAAGGATCACTTACACAACGCTAAAGGACTCATTAACGGCGGTGAGGGAATAATCAGCCAATTCACTCAACAAGGAGTCCGAACCCCCAGCCGTGGTGCTGTCACTTCATAACCTGACATGCTTAGCGGGACGCGGCGGGTCATATGATCAATCTGAGGAACTCATGTGTGCACGTGTGATGAATGGCTGGCAAGCAAGCAAGCCACATGTTGTAAAAACCAAACAGAATGCTTGTTTGTTTTTTATCCAACACAACAACCTGCGTCCAAACAGGACTGAAACTGTTGATTACCTTGTATCAAAACTGTAATACTGTGTTTACAAAAAACAATAATTACAATGTGTTTGTATTTTGCGTGGTTTGGTGGGCAAGAGTTACCAGAAAGGTGTCTGTTCAAAGCCAACAACTATGCAGCACAAGTGTTTTTTAAATTTAAATATGTTTAATGGTAGTGTACTCCCCAGGTAGAGGACAAATACAACTGGCAAATAATCTTTAGTCCAGTGTGAGCAGATAATGGCGAACACTTCCTGGCTATCAGCGGCATGTTTCAGGACCGGTGTTGGCGGTAAATCAGTTTGGTTTGGTTTGGTTTAGTTTATTTGAACATGAAGGTTACAATGGAATACATCTCGTGAATCATTCTTTGACAGTTCCACATGTCCAAAAGGAGTAGGAAGAAGCAAAGCTTATTTAATCCTACCCCCCATCCATTCTACATCTAGTACAGTACATGTAGTTCACTTCCTGGATTCCATGTCATGTTTTCAGTGATAGTCAGGATAACACATAATAGATAACGGTGAGATAACCCTCCCCCCCCAAAAAAGAGAGAACATTCATAATAATGATAATAATGATGACAATACTAAATAAATAAATAAATAAATAAGAACAAAGCTTTTTTTTTTTTTCCCTTTCCTTTTTTTTTTTTTTTTTTTTTTAAACACAACAAAGAAAATTATAAAAAATAAATAAATAAATAAATAAATAAAAATAAATAAATAAAAAATAAAATTTAATTAAATAAATAAAAAATAAAATAAAATAAAATAAAATAGAAAATAAAAAATAAATAAAATATAAAAAAATAAATAAAATATAAAAAAATAAATAAAATATAAAAAATAAATAAAATATAAAAAAATAAATAAAAAATCAGTGAAGATAAGTCGGACCCTCGCAGGGAAGACCTTTGCTTGTGACGTGACATGTTACTTAAATTTATGAGCGAAGAAATTGTTCAGCTTTGGAGAAATAATGTCCACTGCAAACCCCGTGAGGATGAATATCAACCCAGAGAAGATAAACTTGGAATGGTGGGTCGTTGTTGTTGGTCGATTGCAAGACCCCAATGTCATCTTTCTAACGACAATGTTTTTTTCCATCTTCCTGATATATTCAGTCCATACACAAAGCCAATAGTGTAATTATGTTTACGTCAACATATTAACAAGTTATGCTCCTGTTTAAAATGACTGACGTTTCACCAATGAGAACTTTTGTTTGCAAATAACCTCCACGTCAAATTCATATTCAACTCAATGACCTCAGAGTCAATAGCATTGATTACTTGAAGATCCTGTATGCTAGCGTAACCCCGCTGGTTGATTCAGCCCCGCATTCTGCCAATGAGAGTCGACAGCGCTAGCCGTCGAGCTAAAAGCCCAGTATGTCAATTTGATGTCCAGCCTGACTCTGAAGGCATCAGAGAATGAGGTTTACAAACATACCCTTGCACAGCTGCAACAGCTGGCATCCATTACACTAGATAGTATATTTGTAACGGTACAGTATACGTATTCGTAATTGGATTTTACGGCATGAAACATTCAGTCCAGTACTGAGGCGTACCAAGTTCCCATAGAACACATTGAGTGAGGGACAGGAAGTGTGCCTCGCAATATAGTCAAGCGTCTACTCAGTAAACAAATCCCTCATTATATCACAGTTTCAATACCGCTTCCTCACTATATCGGGGGTTTTCAAAAAAATAATTAATTAATTAATGATCGCTCTTTCATGGTTGACTATGGACTATTAGTAGTCAAAAATATTGAAAGCCAGCTTTTATGTAGTATTCTGGTCACGAGGCATCAGTGATGTTATGCGCCATGACGTTAGATTACATTACCTTTCACACAGACCGGCTACTGAGCCAGCAGAGCCAAGCCAACATACCATGGCTGAGATCGAGTGAAAAAAAGGTTCACCTCTCATTCTGTGTGGAAGTGGTACGTTTTTGGCTTCTTTGTCCTTCTTCCCCACTCCATTTGAAACACTTTCTTAACTTTAGAATCAGTAAATTGGAGAGGCTAAGTA
Source organism: Dunckerocampus dactyliophorus (assembly GCF_027744805.1). Taxonomy (NCBI): domain Eukaryota; kingdom Metazoa; phylum Chordata; class Actinopteri; order Syngnathiformes; family Syngnathidae; genus Dunckerocampus; species Dunckerocampus dactyliophorus. The sequence goes on from NC_072828.1 coordinate 8,425,057, forward strand.
GTTAGCTCGGTAGCTTGCTATGCTAGCGGCGGCCGTCTGTTATGTCCCTGCAGTGATCCCATAGCCTACGCAATGTGATGTAAAGAAAGAATAATAGGAGTGTAAAAGTGACTATTGGGGTGCTCTTTCATGTCTGCTGAAGAAGAAAGGTGATCTAATAATGTTTTCCATGACTGTAGACAACAACCATTCACACTCACATTCGTATGGATCATTTAGAGTCGCCCATTTACTTAACTTACCATTCTAACCTTTTTCGAATGTGGGCGTAAACTGGAGTACCTGGAGAAAACACACAGGGAGAACATGCAAACTCCACACAGATGCACACAGAATCCTGGTCTTGGCGAGCTCCCGACTGTGTGGCCAACATGCTAACCACTCGGCCGCCGTGCGGCTAGTCGCACACCATATAGTTATATATAGTACAGACAGTCATGGAAAAAAATATTAGACCACCCTTGTTTCTTCAGGTTATTGATCCATTTTAATGCCTGGTACAACTAAAGGTACATTTGCTTGGACAAATATAATGATGATAGCAAATATAGCTCATAAGAGTTGAATTGAAGAGCTGATATCTAGCAACTTCCATGGTTTTCTTGATAATAACCAAAATCACTTAAGTTCTTACATGAATAGCTACAGCGTTGTACTGCCAAAAAATGTAAGTCTTGTGAGTTAAATCGTTTTGAGGCCAAGGTCCCTGGTCTTGGTCATGAACGTAGGCAAGATCATTTTGAAGTGTACAGACAGAAGACATAGACTTGCATTCAAAGCAGTAGGACTCTGGCCCCAACCTACGTGTCGTGACAAAATTAAAAGACTCTTTTGCTTCCCTCTCTGTTATGCTTGTGTAACGGATGCCAGCCTGTGAGGCTGTGCAAATGTACGTTGGCAAAACTCACTCCCTCTGCCTTAAGAGCTGCGCTGAACACGCAGTCGACAGCCCGGGCTTTTGGCCGTGTGGTCAGCGCTCTCGCCTCGCATTACGAAGGTCCTGTGTTCGAGCCCCGGTGCGGGTGATGCGAAACAGAGCGAGTTACACTTGTGTTAAAATGTGACTTAAAACATTGCCTGTACACTTAATTCTGTGAGTTCCCATGAGAAAATGTTTCTACTGAAGACAACAATGCTAACAAAGTTTCCGAGTGTGTCGTTGAGACATTTCGTCCAAATGTAAGCACTCCAATGAATTGCAGCGTGCTCTACGATCAATACTGCAGTGAGAAAGTCCTCACATAGATTTATCAGCTAGATCTGCAGATGATTTGTTTAGCAGTCTGCTTGTGCGTGTGGACTCACAGCTAAAGGGTCGATGATATGCTACACGGCGTCTCTCCCGGGTGGGAGGGGGCTGTTTGTGTTGGCGATAAAGAGCAGGCTGACATTTCTCTGAAGGAAAAGAGCTTTTGCATTAAGGTCTCTAGCCGGCTCCGGCCGCAGCCCGCAGGCCTCGCTCATGTCATAAACCGCCCGCTGACGAGACTGTGAATATTAAAGATCGGAGGTATGGAGGCGATGACGGTTGTCAAGGGAGCGGCGGCCGTTGAGCGACATGTTCACTTGCCAACTCTGCCTTGTCATTTGGTGCTTCATTCACGGACGCGTAGCTGTTGCACCTGAACTCACCCCTACATTTAACTTGCTTCCTTTTCCTCCCGCCAACAAGAAGTCCCCTGACTATTAAACCTGCGTAATCTCTGGGATCAACCACAATCCTGCACTCAAAGGTCACATTTAGCATTCATGTGTAAATGTAGCAGACTTAATGGAAAGGTTAATGGACGAGTCAACAGCCATGTGATTAAAAACGCTGTCCGGCTTAATGAAAGTCATTGGAGGATTTCCTCATTATTCTGTCTGGATTCTGTGGCGACAGCCTCTTAAAACGCACAATAAAGTCTTCATTATCAAAGTATCAAAATGTCAGGCCGCTTCCTGCGCTAATTTGCAGTAGGAGCACGATCATACAGAGGACTCGTTAAAGAGGAGCACTGCTAAAAGATGCGAGCATCAGTAAAGATAAAGATGTGTTCTTTTGAACATCTCCCCCCTCAAGCATCATTTGTTGCTCTAGCTTGTCTGCAGGGCAAAACACTGATTTTTGTTTTTCAGGGAAGTTCTCACAGTCAAAATCAAGATCTCAGTATCAGTGCGCCCCCTTGTGGTGGAAGAGTGTACAGCAGGAATTGACTTGTTAGTCTTGTTAGCTGAAAAAGCAAAAAGCAGCCCCCTTGATTGACCTGCCTCCCCTCATGGAGTGTTCAGCTCATTAGCAGCAACCTGAAACCGCCCACGTCCATATTCTGGAAAGTCCAAACTCTCCCGTTTGGTTTAACCTGGCATGACTCGGCAAAGTCGGAACGACACATTTCAATTTCGATCCATGGATAGTGCTGCAGCTAACGACTATTATATGATTGCGATTAATCGACTCCAAAAAATAATTGCTCCTATTTATCTTCTAGTAATCAAATGTAAAAATGTTTTTTTTGGGCTTGTGCTAATAAGAACTAGGGCTCCATTACCGGAAATTTTGTTTTTAGCCATAAATTAGCCACATCCATGTGCAAACCACAGGATCCAAAGCATGAGAAAAAAGTAGCGGATTATATTCCTGACATTACTGTAACAAAAAGACTACCATAAATTCCGGTGTATAAGTCACATCCACTAAATTTATAGGGAAAAAACTGATTTGTACATATAAGCCGCAACGGTGTATCAGCTGCACGTGACCACATCATATAATGGCATATTGTGGCGCACACAAGTCTGTGAGGACCAGGCAGGTCTTTATTTGACACACACAACAAGCTTGTCAACCCATTGGAAATTGCGGGAGGTCAGCATATACAACAGTATAACAATATAACAGTCTGACTCACAGTGTCATGTTACAAACAACATTAAACTCATCACACAGCAACTTAACACTCAAAAGGTATACCTCAGAAATATACAAACATGAACCAATACAAGTTTAAAATGGAAAAAAAAAACATTTTACATTTTTTCCAAAATACATTTCGTTTGAGCAACCCATTTCATTGGAGGACAAGCAGCATAGAAAATGGTGGATGGCACTGCAATGCTGCCTCTGTCCGCCGGAGGAAGCCCGAAGACCCACAGCCCAGAGGGTGGCTGATGTCATTTTAGTGCCCCAATGAATGCGTTGTTCAAGCGCAATGCATAATGGGAAACCTAAAATTGGTTTTAATTTCAAACTAGTACACAGCAAGGTTAAGGGTAATTTATTCAAATCAAGCTGATGACGTAAGGTGGAGTGGTATATTCCTACATTAATGCCATGTAAACCAACGGACAATATAAGGTTGGATTTTTTTTGCTTTTTTACAAAAGTAAAAGTACCGTAAATTCCAGACTATTGAGTGCACCTGAATATAAGCCGCACCCACTAAATTTTAAATGAAAAAAAGCCGTAACGTGGGATAGCTACACAAAAATAAACACTATAAACCTTGCAATCTGCACCCGATGTTCCCAGCGTCACTCGTTAGCTCCGGTGAGATGTGAGAAGAGTCCAAACAGAAGCTGTAGTAATTCTACACTTGATCAAACTTACTTAACAGCTCAAAACACTTCAAAACAAAACATGTGATATTAGCTTCTATTGCGGAAATGCATTACTTTCTGTTTCGGCACTCTCAGCATAATGGGAACTGTAGTTCTTTTTGCCATTAATCAGCTGCATCGTTGTTTAAGCCGCAGGGCTCAAAGAGTGTGAAAAAGGTAGCAGCTTATAGTCTGGAAACGACGGTAAGTAAAATACAAAGCCAGTGAGATACACAACAAGATCGGTTAAAAACTATGTGACCTGAGATTTACTAAAAAATACTTGCCTGCTGTGATCAGGATTTTATGCTGCTGATTCCGATACCGATCATCCCTGAGTGAGATCGGCCGATACCGATCACATGGAATAAATGTGCATTTTTCAATTTATGATGAACGCTGTTGGCCATGGCCGCGTTAGACAATTCCAAGGGCCCCTGGCAAATAGGTGATTATAAAAAAAATAAACCTTTGGGCTAATAGTTGTTTTTTTGCCTTTATTTTTGTGAAAGGGTTTTTGTACTATTTGACACAAACCTGATTTAATTTGATGCATGTTTTGGAGTAATACTAATACATTGGAAATAACTTGTTCAATAATATAGTTTTTAGTTCACGATAACAAAATAATAATACAGAATAAAATAATACAAATAAATATATTTATTAAATAGAAATCTATCCTGCTTAAGTTAAAACAGAATAAATGCAGTGTCTACGTTGCAGGGGTCTCCAACTTCCATCACCATTACAGCTGTCAACTATTAGTGTTTTATTCATGACTGGCAACATTTAAATTGTACACTACTTTATTTACCAAGCAGATCTCCGCTCAAACAGTTTGGCCATCGTATTTATGCTACTTTGTGGTCATTTGTCATTATATAAAGGCATAAAGTCTGAATTCAACAGTTATAATAAAAAAAAAATCCTAAAAGTTGAAGCAAGTATTCTTTGATCCCTTTGTGAGCTACTCAAAATCACCTGGTAAGCTAGGAGACCCCTGCGATAGTATCACCATCACGACGTGTTTATGTTCATTAACAACCACCCACAAATAGTGTTTTGAGGACAAGACATAATTAGTAAAATGACAACAAGAGAGTAAAGTTGTTCCGTGACACTTGAAAAAGTTCGTACGTACCCCATGAACCGCAATACAAGACGTTTATGAAGTGTAATCTACACTGGCCACTGGGTGTCACTAGTAACATGCACCACACTTGATCTCCTAGGACTTTTTTATACACTGTGTGCACAATTATTAGGCAAGTCAGCATTTTGATCATATTCTCGTTTTGATGCCTATTTTCCAAGCCTTGAATGCCTATTGGGTTTAAGCATACCAGATGATGTGCACGTGTGTACTGAGGGAGGGTGTGGCCTTAGAAGATCAACACCCTTTATTAGGTGTGCACAATTATGAGGCAGCTTCTTTTCCTCTGGCAAAATGGGCAATAAAAGAGATTTAACAGACTCTGAAAAGTCAAAAACTGTAAAAACGTCTTTCATAGGGACGCAGCACTTTTGAAATGTTTTATTGCAAGTGCACAAAATGGTCGCAAGAAACGTGTCGAGAGACAAACATGGAAATTAACCGCCAAATATTTGACAAAAATCAAACGTCAAGCTCCCAGGAACCCATTATCCTCCAGTGCTGTCACATTCCAGAACTGTAATCTACCTGGAGTGTGCAGAAGTACGGTACATGGTGTTCAGTGCTCAGAGGCATTGCCAAGGTAAGAAAGGCTGAAACCCCACCCCCACTGAACAAGACACACAAGTTGAAAGGCTATGACTTGGCCAAGAAATATCTGAAGACAGATTTTTCAAACGTTTTATGGACTGATGAGATGAGAGTGACTCTTCATGGACCAAAGGGATGGGCCCATGGCTGCATCAGCAATGGGCAAAGAGTTCCGCTCCAACTCAGATGCCAGCGAGGTGGAGGTGGGGTACTGGTAAGGCCTGGAATTATTAAAAGATGAGCTTGTTGGGCCTTTTCAGGTTGAAGATGGACTCAAACTCAACTCCCAAACCTACTGCCACTTTTTTTCACGCAGGGGCACAGGAAAAAGCTTGTGTGAGGTGTCGAGCTGGTCCAGTGTTCCGCGACCAGGACGAAAACCACATTGCACCTCCTGTAGCCGAGGTTTGATTAACGGTTGTACCCTTCTCTCCAGCACCCTGGAATAGACTTTCCCAGGGAGGCTGAGGAGTGTGATCCCCCTATAGTTGGAACACACCCTCCGGTCACCCTTCTTGAAAAGGGGGACCACCACCCCAGTCTGCCAATCCAGAGGTACTGTTCCCGACTTCCACGCAATGTTGAAGAGACGTGTCAGCCAAGACAGTCCAGCAACATCCATTCTGCACACTAATAGCTGCCTAATAATTGTGCACACAGAGATATTCTCAACAAAAGCCAAACCTTCACTTTTATTTCCTTAAATATTCAAGTTTGAGGTTTATTAACATTTTGGATTGACCAAGAGCACTGTTGTTATTAAATAATAAAACTAATAACCAATAATTTGCCTAATAATTGTGCACACAGTGTATTTATTATTGGCTTTTATTATTTTATAATTATTTATCTCACAAAAGGCACAATAATAATATAATAATAATAATAATAGTCATCATCATCATTATAATAATAACATGGGCTACTGTTGTGGTCGTACTCCAGCTAAAAATAAAAACTGAATCCCATCGTCACTTTGTGTCCACATGGCCGGAAGACACTTACTCAAACACACATGAGCACAAGTCTTATTTATGTCGTAAATGGCTTATTTTCTCTAATTATATCTAACATATTGGGTAATATGAGTGTAAAGGTGACTGTAGGAGTGTAATTTCAGGTCTGCAGAGCTCTAATAACGGTAAAAATTATATTTCGAAAATCATTTTCTATGCTCTAACTATGAAAATATTCCATTTATTAATCTTGAATCCTAATTCACTTGACTTAATTCACTTATCTCGGTCGCGTCTGGAACCAATTAACCGCGATGAACGAGGGATTGCTGTATATAAAGAATAAATGTCAGTGTTGAGATCACGGCGATTACACAAACACATCTAGTTGATTTAGCTTTAGCATTAGCATTGGGTTCTGTCAAATGGCGTGATGCTGACTTCTGTTACAGAATGTAACAAAGTAAATGATTTCCAAATGAATACAGCATACTTTTCCTCGGGAAACTCCCATATTTTGCTCTTCTTTCCTGGCATCCTCTTGTTTCAATAATTTCCAGTAAATTCATCCTCTTCGGTTCAGATGACAATTGTACAAGTACCCATGCTTGAGCGACAGAAATCTACGGGGACAACGGTGCAGCGCATTGGCAATGGGCATTTGGGGGAGAGGAAGGAATTTCCCTTATTTTCCCTTATTTATGTATGCAAATTTTGACAAGTATGCGCTACAAGTGTGTTCCACCAATCAGCGTTCTTCAGCACAGACTCCCACACAAAAGTTCCTGGAGCTTCTGGAAAAAGATCAGGTCACTGGTCACTAACCTGAAATTTTTCTGGCCTCTGGGAAAAATTTTTTACTCGAGTAATTTTTGTGGAAACACTGAGGAGTTTTTCAAAATCCCAGGGATTTAGAAAAGTTGCTGGAGAAAAAGTCCCTGCAATAGAAAACAGGAAACTTGAGTACTTCCAGATATTGCAGAAGGGCACAGATGGTCTCATTGGAAAGCTCACACTGTGTGGGTAGAACTTAATTTCATTCATCTCCAACCTTCTGCTCAAAAGTTATTTCGAACGGAACAAGCCATAGAAAACCCAGGAAGTCTTAGTTCAGGTACTTCCTAATGTGAGTGGTATTGCTGGAAAAGCTCACCATTAAAAAAGGGGTGTTAAGATTTGGTTTCATGCTTCTTTGACCTTCACTTTTGCTGCGGGTCCCAGAATATGGTCCCACAATAACCAAGTAGGAATCTATAAGCTACAGAATTGAAAACACGCAATACTCGGTTGGTCATCCAGGTTGCATCTGAGGCACAAGTTCCCATCTCAGACAATCCTGGCACAACAGCTCCCGTGACAAAAGTTCCACCTGAATGCTGCTCCCACCACATACTAATAGTGTTGTTTCACACAGTATACAAGAAAACTACCATGACAGTACTAAACGCAAGTCAATTTTAAGCTTGTTGAATTCAATAAAGCTGAAAATGTTCACTCACTTTTTAGGAGTATGACATTTTAAAAGTTATTCCAAACAATCCGCTGATGCCCACAATCCATGTTACTTACTTCCTGACATCATAGAAAGATATGGCTGGTACCATTGCAAAGTGCACCACAAAAATAACATTTAATAACACTAAAATGTGGTTTAAAACAGGGGTCCCCAACCACGGGGCTGGGGCCCAGTACCGGTCCGTGGGTGGGGCCGAACTGGGCCGAGGAAAGCGTTCAGGTGCAGTGATAAAAAAAAAAAGTTTAAAAAAAATTCACACACACAAAAATAATTTTGTAAATATTGAAATACAACTTTAAGTAAATGCATATACATTTTGGAAATATGGGCCATTATTTTATTCAAAAGATAATATACAGGTAGTTTGAAGTTTTTGCATGTTTATGTTGTTTGTTGCGAGTGTCCCACTTTGTTTGACAGTCCTTGAACGCACCATTTTACGTGCGCTAGCCTTCTCCCACTCTGCACAGATTGTCAACTATACTGTATTTTTATGGGGGGTTTTCACTTCATATTTGCTCCCAAATGCTGATTCTTTGTGGAATGCATAAAGGTAAAGTTTGATTACGTTATTGAGTGCTAATGTGTATATTTGTTGTGTGAACAGCTTCAAGTTAATTCATGCTAGCACACTGCCTGTTAGCACACACGTCAAGCAGCGGTGCTATAATCTTCTCTCTGAAAAACAAACTCCAAGCTTATAGTGGTGAATGGTGGGTCTGTATTCACTTTGTGCTTTTAATTTGATGTTGTTCCTGTCGTAGTTTTACACAATACATACTAAATGAGATAAATTACATCGCACTACGACCCCCACCACCACCTCCCGGGTCCCGGAGATTTGTGGGAACACGAGCCGGGCCGTGGGTCCAAAAAGGTTGTGGACCACTGGTTTAAAACATTGTCTGTAGACTTATTAAAGGTTTAATGATGGCCACAGCTTGACCCTGGAGCAGATGATTTCATGTGCATGATTTCCTACGGCATACATGTACTTGTTAGTCTTGTTAGTTGCATTTGTATTATTGACTCATTTGTTGTGTGACCTTGTCCTTTCTTCTAGATTGTTCTCAGCTAATTGGCTGTGTGGGGGCGGGGCTTGCTGCCATATCCCGCCATGAAGATGCGGTGGACGGTGAGGGAGAGCGTAAATGTGAGACAGATGTCTTTACGCACAGGTCAGAATGCATCGCAGCATCACATTTAAACTCTGTCCACCCACTAACGAGGGTAACACACATACACACACGCGCACACATGAGAGAGAATGTGAGGTAATGGCAGACATTCCCATGCAGCAGCACAGGTGGAAATGATCCAGCGTCGAAATGTCACAGTCAATGTCTGCATCTGATTGATTAGAGGAGGAAATAATTAGCTCTGCTGTGCTGAAAGAAATTATTTTTTAAAATAAAAAGCCACTGTAATTACCTTAGCTCTCTTTGGAAGCAGCACACACACACACACACAATTAGAAGAGCTGTACTGCCCCCTGCTGGACGCATTTGCTACAACACTAGTAACAAGTGGCATCATTGTCAAACTGCTACCATGTACTAACTACTGTAATTAAACATTACATTGACAGTTGACTTCCACATTGTTCTCATTCCAATGTTAATTGGCCCCACAGAAAATCATGTAAAAAGAAATATGTTCCAGGCTCAAACTGTGGCTCAAACTCAAACTGTTTAACACAAATAAAGTAAAATGTCCATGTAGCGGAGATGGAAGACGGAGGTGTTTGCAGGGTGATGCTGTAACCGAGTGGCCGTGTATAGGTACTGATGGAATCAACAAAGCCTTGTAATATAGTCATGAATAGTATTGCTCATATTGGACTGAGCAGCCTTTCCTATTGCATAGTCAGTTCCATTTCCTGTTCTATGGTTATCATCACAGTTTTCCTTTGTCATCACTGGTACCCCACTGGTACGGACATACTCACTGATCTGAGGTGTCACACATGATGAAGTTTTTGAGGTAGATTTATCCAGAATATTTTGTTGGCTACGAATGTTCCACTGTAGTCCTAGTTAGTCCCCCCCCCCACCACCACTATAAAAGAGCAGGTTGGTCTCAGACTGTGGAGTCATGAGTGAGAGTGGCGGGGGTGTGGAGCACATCAGGTGAGTGCATGCATAAACGGAAATCTATGTATTACTACTTCGTAACTTCCTGTAATAGTCACTTTTTTTTTTTAGTTCAGTTTCTCTTTTTGTGAAGGTGTCACATGACTTTGATGGTTGGTATTGGTTGCAATGTACAGTATTTGTATTTATTATATAGCCTATAATACATTTATATTTGATGAGATTTCATTTTTTAAATAATTGTAAAAATGTTTTAATTATTACTTAAGTTATTTATTTTGTATAATTTAATTAGTCATTACTTTGGACTTTTTTGTACAATGTATGTATATTATATGTGTATATGTCCAGACTTTGGGGACACCTATTTAGACATGATAATTGTATGTATACGTCTTTTATTGCTAAGTTAAGTATCTTGCTAAGTAACTAAGTTTTTTTTTATTAAAACCAATCATAAAGTCAACTGTTGTATTTTGCTGATTAGTAAGTTAATTAGTTAATCACAAAACTGATGACAGATTAAGGGTAATTTAACCCCTGATTATTAGTGATGATGATTGATCACCATAATGAATAAATTAGTAATAATTATAATAAAATGTTTTACTGTACATAAATAAATAACAGCAACAGTAAAGTCTCCCACGACCCCCAGCACCCCCGTGTGTGCTGCATGTTTGCTTGGTTGAAAGTGAAAGTAAGCAATTAGTGTGATTAGTGAAGATGTTGTGATGACTTCATTGTGTTTGTGCTCCCGCTAACAACATGATGACAGAAGGTTGAGGTTCTGGTTTTGGTGGGGTTCACCAGGACAAAGAGCTCACTATGTTCCACACTAAGCATTGTGTGTAGCTCTGCGTGTGTGTGTGTGTGTGTGTGTGTGTGTGTGTGTGTGTGCTTGTATGTGTGTGCCTGTGTTGGACTTTGAGTCGAACCAGCCGACAGAACATTTTCCAGTCTTGGTGTTCCCGCTCCAGGAGGTGTTGCTTCCCCTGCCGCATGCCACACCGTCCCCAACGGCCGCCATCTTGCATCGCCGATGCAATGACTGCCTTTAAGGGCATCTGGACTCAAGAGTTCTGGCGCTGTGTTGGCGCTGAGTTCTTGGCCATGCTCTTCTTTGTCCTGCTGGGCCTGGGCTCCACCATCAATTGGGGGGCCGCTGAAGGGGACCCCCAGCTCCCTGACTTGGCACACATCTCGCTGTGCTTCGGCCTGACCATCGGCACCATGGTCCAGTGCTTCGGTCACATCAGCGGCGCTCACATCAACCCGGCGGTCACGGCCGCCATGGTGGTGACCCGCAAGCTGAGCGTGGCCAAGGCTGTGTTCTACGTGCTGGCCCAGTGCCTGGGCTCCATAGTGGGAGCCGCCGTCCTGTACGGGGTCACGCCAGCCTCAGTGAGGGGGGGCATGGGCGTCACGGCGGTAAGGGGAAGACATCTGTAATGACCTCTGCCAAGGAAGCTTTCACTGTGTCATGCTGCTTTCTTCGCAGGTGAACAAGAACCTGTCAGTGGGGAACGCTCTGGTGGTGGAGATCTTAATCAGCTTTCAGCTGATCTTCACCGTCTTCGCCACTTGTGACCACAAACGCAGTGACCTGAAGGGCTCGTCGGCATTGGCCATCGGCCTGTCGGTGTGTGTTGGCCACCTGTTTGCTGTAAGCTCACCTTACCTCTGTCATCATCTTAGCTCACGTCTTGCTGGTCTAGGGTGAAGGAGGTTGTGTTTATTCCATCCTTAGATTCCGTACACAGGTGCTAGCATGAATCCTGCTCGTTCCCTCGGCCCGGCTGTGATCACATGGTCCTGGGAGAACCACTGGGTAACTTATTTGTTATAAAGAAGTCTTTGTTGTACATGTTATTTATCATAAAAAGTATCAATGTTCATCTAGGTGTACTGGGTGGGCCCAGCCCTGGGAGGGAGTGTGGCTGCGGCCCTGTACGAGTACCTGTTCTGTCCAGACCCGGAAGCGAAGAAACGTTACTCTGACAGCTTCATCAAGGCACCCTTCATGGGATCCAAACAGCGGCAGAACTCGGTCACGGCTCAGGAGCCGCTCTTCGGCGCCATGGAGGCTGAGAGGGCTGACAGGAAGGAGCGGGACAGGGAGCGGGAGGTCTCTGGGGAGGTTCTGTCATCGGTATGACTAGACAGGAAGCAGGTCCAGGTCTGCATTGCCGAGGCAACGCTGGGTCTGAAGGAGACGGACCTGCTGTAGACAAATGTCAGCCATTGAAAGGTACCTTTGGGTTAAAGACTTGTAGTTTAAAATAATATGGGAATATGTACTTATCTGCAGAAAGTACCACGTCTTTATTGGATGAAGGTGTTTATTTGAAGGAGGCTTTTACTGTATTAGTACATTAGCTTGTGTAAGGTGTACAGCTTCAGGCCTCTGGTTTGACTGAAAGAAACAAATCGGTATAAAAAGATGTTTCTCAGGGTGTTTATCAGTTAGCACAAAAGGTAATAAATTATGACACATTCATTAATTCCATTATTTAATTCATTTTTTCCCTATAATTACTAAAAATAAATCATGAATGAATGTATTGTACATGGCTGCACGGTGGCTTCGTGGTTAGCATGTTGTCCACACAATCAGGAGATCTGGAAAATGCGTGGTGCTTGCATGTTTGCCCCGTGCATGGATTTTCCTGCTTGTACTCCAGCTTCTTCCACATTCCAAAAACATGCATGTTACACTCTAAATTGCCCATAGGTATGAATACGAGAGTGAATGCTTGTTTGTTTATTTGTGCCCTGTGATTGACTGGTGACCAGTCCAGGCTCCAGCACACCCCCGCGACCCTAGTGAAGACAAACTAGATGGATGGATGCATTGCACATGTTTGTGAATGTGAACAATGCTCTGTCACAGGTAATGTTTCATTTCAACCAACAGGTGTCACTATCGGCCTGACCGTGTGTGCGTGACTAAATCAAAACTTACATCGGCACACGCACACACCCACTTTGAGAATGTCGACCCTGTTCCAGGGTCAAACCGTGGCCATCATAAACACTTTATTAAGCGTACAGGCCGTGTTTTAAGTCGCATTTTAACGGTCTTAACTGTCATACAAGTGCAAAAAGAAGTTAAGCCTTTTGCGGTTCTTTTGCGTAACATCAGCTTCATTGTAGATGAATCCAATCTGTCTTTTTCTGGGTTTTTTCACTGCTCACATTTTGTACAAATAGTTCACATTCTGTTTCTGCAGCTCATCTTTCACTTTTAAACTCCTCCAACCTCCTCCGCTCCAACACTCCTGCTACGACTCAGCGCACATATTATCCTCACTTGAACGTGCACACACACATCTTCACACATTCAATCTGTTCAGGTTGCCTGCTAGCGAAAGTGTGTTCTTTGTGTAAATGCTTTGCTGATTAGTCAAGGAGCAAATTACCTGCATGCCCCTTCCTCCCCCCTCAAAAAACCCTCAGCGTGCACATCTCCTTTTGAAGACGAGCCATGTTATTTCTCCCGGCCCCCCGAGGCGGCGCTGGCAAGCAAGCGGTGATAAAATGGAAAAAAGGCGCATGTGCACTCAGGACCATTCTTATCAGCGTGTGAACAAAGTGCATACAAATCAGACTTGCGCTGTACATCAGAAGCACAGCTAATTGTTAAGTGAGCAGCGTCTGTGAAGCAACATGACTGACAATTAAATCATTAATCCTCACATGAGAGCAAAGTGGAGACACAGCTGCTGCCCTTCGGCCTCCAAAACATGTTAGCGTGGCTACAACACTTGGTGTGGCAGTCTCACTTTGTGCACTTCCATACTTACACTTAGCATTTTGAGTGCATATACTGTAATTCCAATGCAAAGTACAGCAAAATGCAGTGGGCTCTCAGTACCCAGATGTTGCACTCAGCACGCCTCAAACGGTGAGTGCACAGTGCTGGACACTTAACACCCTCAATAGTCGGCATCTTGGCTATTTAGCAGGCGACAAATATTTTATGGTGCCATCCAAATGATGGAAAGTGCTTGCAATTCACCATTAAGGAGAGAAGAAGGAGCCAGATGAGGTACCTCGGGTATCTGGTCAGGATGCTTCCCACACGCCTCCCTGAGGAGGTGTTCAGGGCACGTCCGACTAGTAGGAGGCCTCGGGGAAGACCCAGCACATGTTGGAGAGACTATGTCTCTCAACTGCCCTGGGAATGCTTCGGGATCCGCTGAGAGGAGCTAGGCAAAGTAGCTGGGGAGAAGGAAGTCTGGGCTTCTCTGCTTAGGCTGCTGCCCCCACGACCAGAACTTGAATAAGCGGAAGAAGATGGATGGATGGAGAAGTAGTAGTGGGTAAATATTGCAGTCGTCATTTTCAGGAAGTGTGCAGCAACAGTAATGGATTTGGGACAGCACGACACTGTCATCATGTTCGCACATGCTGTAGTAGGAAATACTGTATGTAAACAGTAGATGGCGGCTAACGTCTAGCATGGTGATGCGGACAGTGTTACATCTATAGCTTCTTCTCATCTATGTCCTAGTCACAACCTGTGTGGAAGAACTATGGAACATGTCTGGTCCGGTCCTATTCCTGTTTACATGGTGGAATAAATCCATTTCTACCTGGAGGAGCAGTACACACAAGTGGACTCAAGTCTGGACCCAACAGAGCGATGGTTTGGTTTGTTTGGACATTCCGGGATCTTTGGAATTTGAACAGAACAAGAGCAACTCATAAAAGAAGAGGGGAGCTGTCCTTTCAGAAGTGGACCTAAAAAGGATCCCTGAAGACCACCCCGATAGTGTCATTTAGCATGGTGGCTAATGTCGCTGCTGAGTGAGTTTAAAGAGAAACATTCTGTATGCGGTCACCACCAGTGTTGGGCGAAACGGCATCAAAAACAACGGCACCAATATTGTTGTCCAGTAACAGGTAATCTAATTAATGATTAAAAACGTAAAAAGTTACGCCATTAATGGCAGTGAAGTGTAGTGCATTAGTATGCGCTGATATCTATATCAACGATCTGGATGTCACTTCAGTTGCCATTGTTCACTACAACAACACAAGAAACTAAATGCTAGTCAACAAAATTTGTGGTTGCCGACTCTGTTAAACACCGCCCTCTAGCGTTTTGTTAGAAAACTTTCACAAGCTCATCCCTCAGCCCTTACCTCATGAAAGATGCCACAACGCCACAGCAATGCTAAATCACAATACTTTTACATATTTGAAGGTTTTCGAAAAAATAATGCACGAATTACTTTCCCTGGTAACTAATTACATTTGTGAAGAAGTAATTCCGTGGCTAATTCAATGACTTTTTGATATAGTAACTAACTTTAAGTAATTTGGTTGCCACTAACATTAAACAGAACAATCCAGTTAGACCTGTTTCGTATCACATGAAGTCTACATGTGTACGTGTCTGTCTGTAATGTGAACAATAATGTGATGTGAACAGTAATCTGTGGGGTGTTTGCGGCTGAAGCCACAATGTTTGTGGTGTCTGCTTTGTGGGTAACATAAAAATGCATGAAAAATGATGTGTACATAATAGCAAGAATGCTATGACGTCACATGTATTTTATGTGACACAATAATGCACTTTAATCAACTACATTTAATGGACTAAAGTTAAATAAATATTCTTCATGAAGGAGTTCACGTTGTTCTTGTAGTCCACAGTGCAGCCGTGCACGCCCTACGCTCCTAGTAGCTTAAAATAAGAGCGTGAACGGCTGAAGGTCATTAAAACACAAAAGGGCTTTTTTGGCGCTGCGGTCCAATATAGCGCATGCGCAGTGCGAGAGGACTGCTTCTATGCAGACTGCAATATGGCGAGAATGTCTGACAGCGGAGACACGGAGCACACCAGCTGGGGGGACGATGAGGACATCCAGGAGGTACAGATCACCGGGGGGGAGGAGGAGGAGGACCTAGACTGGGTGTCAGGCGGCACAGTGGCAGTCCTCAGCAGGAGCATGGACGAGGGAGAGGGCAGGAGCCCCCCCGCTGTGACAGACTCTCACCTGGCCGCTCACTTCCCGCGCTCAGAGCGGAACAAGCTAAGTGAGAACACCCGCCTGGCGACACGGTACGCGGTCCGGATCTTCCGGGAGTACCTGAGCGAGAAGGCTCAGAGTCCGGACTTTGAAAGTCTGTCAAAGGAGGACCTTTGCGCGCTGCTGCGCTCCTTCTACGCGGAAGCACGCTCCAAAAGTGGCCAGCTGTACAGCAAGTCCTCCCTCATCAGCATCCGCAGCTCTCTAAACCGATACCTCAACGACCCGCCCTACTGCCGAACCCTGGACCTCACCAAGGACCCGGAGCTGCGGAGCGCCAACTTGACCCTGGCGGCTGTCATCCGGCGTCTGGAGGAGCAGGGGGCGGGGCCGGTGGTCCAGAAGCAAGCGATCACTCGCTCGGACCTGCGCAGACTGTACGAGTCGTCCATGTTCGACGTGGACACGCCGTTTGGACTCCTGAACAAGGTCTGGTTCGAGACCTGCATGTACTTCTGCACCAGGGGCCGAGAGAACCAGAGAGAGCTGCAGGAGGACTCCTTCGGTCTGGCCGTGGACGAGCACGGCCGGAAGTTCGTCTACTTCAAAGCCCTGGGACCCTACCACAAGACCCGACACCCCAGGAGGAAGCCCGAGGCGGATAGCGTCACCCTGCCGCGAATGTACGAGACTTGCACGGATCTCTGCCCGTACGCCAGCTTCGTCCGGTACCTGTCCAAACGGAACCCCCTGTGCCGGGCCTTCTTCCAGAGGCCCCGGGACCACTGCTGCACCTCGGAGGTCACGTGGTTCGAGAACAAGGCCATCGGCAAGAACCTGCTGGGCACGCGTATGCAGATGCTGTCTCGCGCGGCCAAGCTGTCCAAAACCTACACCAATCACTGCATAGGAGCCGTGGCCATAGCAACGCTCGACGGCGTCTTGGGCGCTGCTACCACAGCTAGCTGCGTTGCCACAGAGACGCGACAGGGTCACGTGGAGCCCGAAAGACTACTTCCCTCTCCTCACCCGAAAAGACGCGCACTATCTCCTGTGAAGGGGAGGCAGAGACATGCGCAGCACACTGTCCTCTCCACAGTCAAACAGGTAGTCATGCCGTGTCTTCATCTGTCTTGAGTGCTCATCGCCATTGGATGACACTGGCTTCATTTAGCAATATTAGTTTATTTTTGTAATGTTTTGTTTATGTCAAGACAGGGGTATCCAAAGTGTGGTCCAGGGTTAATTTTTGGTCCACAGCTTTTGTATTTGCCCTCAGCATATTGGAAAAAAACAAAAACAAAAAAGAGTTAATTCATTATTAATAAGAAATCTAATTAGATATAACACTAAATTGGTTTGTCACCTTCAACACAAAGCTAAGATGTGGATGTGTTGTTCAGATAACTTAGCATGTATTGACCTACTGTACATTTGCTTGGTTTTATCATCTTTTTTGTACAAAATGTATCAAAGTGGCCCCTATGCACTTGTATTTCTTTTGTTTGCATTGGAACACTAAAGAAAAGCAGAGCAAAAAGAGCCAAATGTGATAATTCCACACAGAACTAAAAAAAAACTCAAGTCTTGGCACAAGTCTTGAGGGTCAAAAATATTTAACTTAATATTTTGTGGCACACCCTTTGGAAAAATAACTGAAATCAATCAACAAGTTTCTTTAACTTCTCTGCTGGAATTTTGGCCCGCTCTTCTTTTGCCAACAAATCTGCCGCGGGTCTCTCAGACTGCGGTTTTGAGATCTCTCCACAGGCTTCAGAACTCCCCAGTGCTGTCTTAGGCCATTTCTGGGTGCTTTTTGAAGTGTGCTGTGGGTCATTGTAGTGCTGAGAGATCCATGACCTCTGACAGAGACCCAGTTTTCTGAGACTGGGCCCTATATTGCCCCCCAAAATTGTCTGGTAGTCTTCCCATTTCATGCCATGCACACAGTCAAGCCATCCGGTACCAGAAGCAGCAAAGCAACCCCAAAACATCAGTGAACCTCCACAATGTTTGACCGTAGGGACCATGTTCTTTTCTTTGAAGGCCTCCTTTTGTTTTGGGTTAACAGTAAAGTGATGTGCTTTACCAAAAAGGTCTACTTTGGTCTCATCTGTCAAATCAAAAGGAGCATGGCATGCTTGCAAAACAATTATTTCTTACAATTCTGATAAGGTGACAATAATTTAGTCTAGTCCATTTTTGGAGTTTTGCGTGAAATCAGATCAGATTTGGCTTTTTTTCTCTGCTTTTATTTGGTGTTGTTCCAATGCAAGCAAAATAAATAAAGACATGAATACCGAAACATTTGTAATTGCTCCAATCTTCTGGGAGAGAAGTGGTGCATTATCTGACAGAGGCACAGGGGTGCCAGTGTTTTTGACCGTGACCATTTTACCCTAATGAAGTGTCCACAGAGTGTGAATTTGTCAAGTACATTCACATCTGTTGCCATGGGTAACCTTGCCTTGCTAATTAATTTACCCAGCATGCACTACAGTGACGGCCTCAAGGTGAATGACGCCTGCTGGGTTATGTTCGTTCTCAGTAAAAAATGATGTCATTTACTTCTAATAAAACAAATGACTAATATGACATCGGACCATAAGGCTCTCGGATGGGAAAAACAGAACAGTAATCCCAGACAGGCTTAAAGGGGACCTATTATGCTTTTCCTCTTTTCTGACCTATAAATGTTGTTACAATGTTGTATTCTTGTGTTAAACGATGGTAACTCATCAGATAATATAAGTATAATAGGTCCCCTTTAAGATGGCGGTAACAAATACTGGCAAAGAATGTGAATGGATGAGAAAGAGAAGAGGTGCATCATGGAAAGAACCCAGCACTCGAGGCCAACGGCGACCCTGAGGCAGCCATTACTTGTGTTTTAGCGAGTCTCGAGTCGCAGAGCAAGCTCTCAGGCCAAGCAGCAGTGGATGCTTCTGGATTGCAGATGGATGGGGGGGGGGTTACATTTTTGGGTGACTCATTTAATGCATTTAGAAACCTCAGTAATGTCCCCTTCAAGTGGCATGTTGCTAGATGCTTTGTCAGCTGGATGTAGTACATCACTGTGTGTGTTACTGTCTGTTTCTACACAGCCTGCACACATACTCTTTGGTCCAGGTGTGGCTTACCACAGCTAACAAACCTGTGCCCATTACCAAGATGGCCACCTAGTGGTCACCTCCTTCTGCTTTTGTGTCCCAGGACGGCGAAGGTGACAGCAGTGAGACGCTGGCATCCTCTGTGCATCGGCTGTGCTCGACCGGCATCCCAACCGCCGCCCAGCTCACCAAAACCAACGCACCCGTCCACATCGATGTCGGAGGTCACATGTACACCAGCAGCCTGGCCACCCTCACCAGGTACCCCGAGTCAAGGTGAGAGACACTCAGCAGAACTTGTGGATGATGTTGATATCCTTGTAACCAAGAGGAGGCAGCATTTCACCAATTGAGGATTTTGGCTTCTCCAATTAAGTGTTGACCAACTCCGGCCAGGCTTTTTTTATGTCTGTCAGCAACGGGGTCTTCCTGGGTCTCCTATCATGGTGTCCCTTTTCATTCAAATGGCAATGGATAGTGTGAGCTGACACTGTTGTATCCTGTGTCTGCAGGTGAGCCTGAATTTGTTTAGAAGTGGATAGAGGTTATCCACCATTGGAAATATCCTTTGTTGCAATCTGTGATCAGTTTGTCTCATCTCGAGACAAACCTCGAGGGAGGTTGGCTACAGTCACATGGGCTGTGAACTTCTTGATGTTGCGCACAGTAGACACAGGAACGTTCAGATGTCTGGAGATGGACTTGTAGCCTTGAGATTGTCCATGCTTTTCCGCAATTTTGTTTTTCAAATCCTTTGCGCTTCTCTCTTTTAGCTAGCTTGTTAACCTGTAAGACTGTTCATAGACTTCACTGTTTATGAAACACGTGTCTTTGCTTTGTTGTAAATCGTCTTTGACACATAACTTTCCTTGATCAATGGGAGAATGGCTCTTTCTCTGACTGTTTTGAACTCGTGTTTAGCCTCCAGTGTTACACAAGACAGAAAAATTTATCCTAAAAGGAGTTACAGTATGTCACAGAGGACGTTGTCTTTTTTTTAGATTACAAACTAGTGGAGTAGTTGCTTCAGTAGTCCCTGTACGTGACGCGCTAGCAGTGTGTTTGTCTTCGTCCCGTGTGACACGTGGCGGCAGGATCGGACGCCTGTTTGACGGAAGCGAGCCCATCGTGTTGGACAGTCTGAAGCAGCACTACTTCATCGATCGGGACGGCGCCATGTTCCGGTACATCCTCAACTTCCTACGCACCTCCAAGCTTCTCCTGCCGGATGACTTCAAAGTGAGTGTCCGTGCCCCTTAATGACTTTTTCACCACAGCGTCATCTGGATGTGGCGGGTCACTGCCTCCGCTTGACCCCAATGCAAGTAGATGGTAACAACCGACAATAAAAATCAAATATTTGATCTCTCCACTCAGGGCTAACCTGGACCCCGGCATACATTAAATACGGTACCCACATTACCCAAGTTGCTGATCTTTGATCTTTTAGGAGTACGCTCTGCTCTACGAGGAGGCCTCCTTCTTCCAGCTGGTTTCCTTGCAGGCAGAACTTCAGCGCTGGCGGGCAGAGCGGGAGCACGAGAGCGCATCACAGCCATGGGAGTGTGTTATGGTTCAGGTAGCCCAAGACCTGGCCGAGAGGATCAGTGTAAGCGGCCGCTGTTCCGCCATCGAGGAGGTCTTCCCAGAGGTCACAAAGGCCCGGTGCGAGTCCCAAAACGGCAGACGGGAGTCCGACTCCACACACGTTATCCGCTTTCCGCTCAGTGACTACTGCCACATCAACTCTGTCCAGGTATCTAACACTCACTCTCACAGAGAGAGTCGCATACAGAAAAACTGCCCTATCCTACATTTCCAACCTTCAGACTTGTGTACAGTCGAGGCCAAAAGTTTTGAGAATGACACAAGTATTGGTTTCACAAAGTTTGCTGCTTCAGTGTTTTTAGATGTTTTTGTCAGACGTTACTATGCGGTCCCCCAAGTCACTGAGTTATCACTTTTGCCTTTGGAAAAGGCATTGTTCGTCACCAAACTGCTCTCTGATGGTTGGGAGAAGCTGCTTTCGGAGGTTGTTTTGGTAACATTCTTTATTCATGGCTGTGTTCTTGGGCAAACATGATCAGGATGCTTCACTGTTAGCATAACACAGGACTGATGGTAGCGCTTACCTTTTCTCTGGACAAGCTTTTTTTGTGGATGCCCCAAACAATCAGAAAAGGGATTCATAAGAGCAAATGTTTTTACCCTCGTCTTCAGGAGTCCAATACCTGTATCTTTTGTAGAATGCCAGTGTGTCCCTGATGTTTTTCCCGGAGAGAAGTGGCTTCTTCAGGCACCCTTCTTGGTGCCAGGCTATCTTCCAAAAGTCTTCGCCTCACTGTGCGAGCAAACGCACTCATGCTTGTCAGCTACCATTCCTGAGCAAGCGCGGTACTAGTGGTGCCCTGATCCAGATGCTTGCTGGACTTTCGTGGGCACCCTGAAGCCTTCTTAACAACAATTGAACCTCTCTCCTTGATGTTCTTGATGATCTGATAAACGGTTGATTTAACAGAGGAAAAACAAAGATTTCATGCACCACCCCCTTTTTAAAGCTTCCAGTCTCTTATTTTCACTCAGTCAGGATGACAGAGTCATCTCCAGCCTTTGTCCTTACCAGAGAATCACTTACATGATGTCAGCTGGTCCTTTTGTGGCAGGGCTGAAATGCAGTAGAAATGTTTTTTTGGGGGGGGGAATTAAGTTCATTTTCATGACAAACAGGGACTTTGCAATTCATTGCCATTCATCTTACAAAACTGAGGCAGCAGACTTTCTGAAAATTAATATTTGTGTCCTTCCCAAATCTTTTGGCCATGACTATATACGTTTAAAATCTTCTACAGTCAAACTTCAGTTTTCACTCAAATTTTGCCTCGGTTTTTGTACAATATTGCAGGTAACAAACTAGTCCATTTGCCCTCTACTGCATTGCCCCGCAAAATGAAGTGTCCAAACAAATCATCCTATTCCTCATTTATCATTACTTTGCAGTGTTTATTAAGAGGTGTGTCCAAATACTTTAGCATAAATCCATTGTTTTAATTTATGCTGCATGTTGTGTGTAGCTTACTTTTGTACGCATGGCTGCAGGTGTTGGAGCGACTACAGCAAAAAGGATTCTGCATCACGTGCGGTTCGTGTGGCGGCGGCGTGGACTCCCCCTCTCACTTCAGCGAGTACGTGCTCCAAAGGGCGGGGCTAGGTGGCCGGCGCCCCCTCGTGCGAGTCAAACACGAAGAGCTGGACACAACTCCACCTGACAGGAAGTGAGGTGATATATGAAATCATATATGACATGGACAAGTACATGTAAATAGTGTACGTTATTGTGTTTACACTGTATGAGGAGCTGGGATTTTGTATCAAGCTGTCATGTGACCTTCAGGCCAAAATGTTTGTCCTCTTAAAAAAAAAAAAAAAAAAAAAAAAAAAAGGAAAAACCTGTAAAGAAGACAAAAAAAATGCTTGTGGATATTTTTTAATGTGACGGACAAACAAACAAATGTAAGAACACTTGCAACTCTTTTACAACTTAGTAAGTTAAGTAAGGAAAACTTCTCCCCCAAAATGAAGTGCTCTATTCATAGCAGCATCTGCATAAATAACAAAATATATTAAAGAACAAAAATTACTTAATATAAACACTGATCCGTATTATTCATATTTGACCAACTAGTGGGAGGAGCCGACAGGTTATCAGAGCATTGCTTTGTACAAAATGAGGGAGTGACGCAGAAAGTTGTCCTGCTCCATGCACACCAGCAGGTCACGCAAGATGACCCGAGTCACGTGCTGAAAGCCCTGTCTGGGCAGCAGGGACACCTGACACACACAGAAAAAAATAAACATACACAACCACTAAAGCAACAGGCATTCAGAGAAAATCAAAAATCTTACCTGTCCTTCCATCTGGGTGAGCGGTCTCTTCTTACGTGGACCGATGGCGGCCAGAGCGGTGATGTTTGCCTCGCGCTGCTGCAGCTGAGCTTCTTCTATTTGTTGCAACTAAACATGAAGTAACAATTTGACTGGGCAAGCATACACCTTTCATTGTGCAACCTGAATTGTGTTAAGGTAAGCAAGAGAGAGTGGAGAGTCACCTCTTTGGCTCGTTGCTTGAGCTGCTGGTGCAGAGGGTCTTCGGTGTGGGAGCGACTCTGTGAGACAAATGTGATGTGAGACAGACGCTCTAAAAGCTTGTCCACTTTGTGTCCAACTTACCCTGGCCAAGCGCAGCAGCGTCTCCCTCTCCTCCTCGTCTTTCCTCTTCTTCTTCAAACTTTCCACTTCCTCCAGGAAACGCAGCTGAGAGCGCACGTCGCTCACTTTGGCGTGCCACAAGTCCTCCTGCAATCCACAGAACGGTTATGTCCCTCTGTAAACCCTAGTGGTTCAGGACATCCCGCCCACAGAGGACTCTGTCCAAGTTTCTTCTGGTTATGTGGGATTCTTTTGAGTCTCTTTTGGGGCACTTTCCACTTAGAGCTGCATACAGAAAACTGAAAGAAGGTTTTTTTTGTGTGTGTGTTCGTTTTTTTTTTTAAACACGCTAAAAACCAACCCAGTATAGGTCTATAATAATTAGGGGTGTCACAAGAACTCGCAAGATGAAAACGAGACAAGATTTCTCGTTCTCGTCTTGTGGGCAGTAGGTCTGGGACGCTAAATTAATTAATTAATCACATAAATGAAAATTAACTTGATAATTTTGCCGGCCGCAATATATTGGTACATGCATGCGTGTCCTCATACAGTGTATGTATGCCATTTGCAGTTCCTCGTCTCTCGCCTCCAAACAGGCATGAAGAGCGTTCAGTCTGTGCATTGGTTTTAGCACCTTAGTGAGTTTGTTCCATAGAACAACGGCATGAGGGGAGTGAGCCCTTGTCAGTCATACAGTCTCTTTGTCTCCGTGGGTGGAGGCAGGGGCGATAGTGTAACTAGTAGAAATTAAATGAGTAGATTGCAGTTTTGTCTTTTTTTTCATTGTACTTTTCTTGAAAGTAATCTGGCCTCCTGAACTGAGTGCCTTGTGACACCACTAATAAGAAGTCATTATTTTGTTGATAATTAACTACGAATTAATGACTTATTAATAATAACTGGCACTGCAACAATTAACCAATGATTAATCAATGATTAATCAATTAGTCAATTAAATGTTTATTATTTAAAGATGTGAATATCCTCTGATTCCAGCCTCTCAAACAGGAATTTATTTTTTATTTCCTTAGTCATCCATGAAAGCAGACCTATTATCTTTGCGTTTTAGGCAAACCAAGATATTCACACACACATCAGGTTTGACTTTGGAAAACAGTGATCGCTAGTTGCAGCCCTAATAATGTTTAAAATTAAAAATATGCCTGGCCTTTGGATTTATTTTTTTGCTACCAATTATTTATAGAATTATTAAGTACTACCACATTTGTGGGCTACACGGTGGCCAAGTAGTTAGCATGTTGGCCACACAGTCAGGAGATCGGGAATATCTGGGTTGGAATCTCAGTTGGGCATCTCTGTGTGGAGTTTGCATGTTCTCGCCGTGCATAGGTGGGTTTTCTCCGGGTACTCCGGTTTCCTCCCACATTCCAAAAACATGCATGTTGTGTTAATTGGCGACTCCAGATTGTCCGTAGGTATGAATGTGAGAGCGAATGGCTGCTTGTCTATATGTGCCCTGCCATTGACTGGCAACCAGTCTAGGGTGTACCCCGCCTCTTGTCCGAAGTCAGCTGGGATAGGCTCCAGCATACCCGCGACCCTAGTGAGGATAAGCGGCATAGAAGATGGATGGATGGATGGCTAGTACATTTTTCTGGGTTTCTTTTTGAAAGTTAAATCAGAAATAATAGTAGACAAATGTTAATAAATTAACAAATAATTATTGTGATTTTTTGATAGTAACTACAATTGATAGTTCAAGGTTGCGTTTTCCTGTGAATAGCAAAAAATAAAAAAACAAACAAAAAAAAAAAACACATAATGCACACACCCATAAAAATGCCTATTTTCTCTAAGCCAGAGGTAATCAACTACATTCGTCCAAGGGCCAGAATTTTTCTCATACACTGTAAAGACCAGATGCTGTCGCTAAAAGTCCCATAAATATATAGAAATCCACAAGTACACAGGGCTGCCAATGCTGAATAGGTTGTTTTGTTTTTTTTTTTGCAGTGTGGTCCTTGTAATTTTGTAATGCAAGCCGTGTTTATGTTTATAAAATGCCGTGGGCCTTTAAAAAAAAAAAACAACCTGCAGGCCACAATGGCCCTGGGACGGACTTTCAGCACCCTTGCCTTAAGGTATAAAGAGCAGGACTCTAAACCCCTTTATAGGAAAAGAGCTTAAGCTTTTGTTGTTAGAAATGCATGGCAGTAGACAACCACAAGGTATCCCATTATACATCCAAAGGTGATTGAGGGCAGAACGAAAGAGGTTTGTGGACAGATTGGTCAGTACCTTGAGTGCTGACTTGCGGAGTTCTGCCATCACAGTGAGCTTCTCCAGGATCCCACGGAGACACTCCTGGGTGGCATGAGAGACCATTGACACCACCTCCGGGCCCACTTCAGTTACCCCTAGCTCCCGTCCTGAGGCAGAACCCAGAGGAAGATACAGTAAGTGCAGGGCATTAGAATGAGCCAAAAACTAAACTATTTGTGTCATATTTCTCTTGCTGCACCCGCGTGGAGGATTCTGCTGAGCACAGGGCTAGGAGACAGGAAGAGCTGGTCCTGACAGGACTGGACCACAGAGCCGACCGTGCTGGTCAGGTTCTGAGCGTTCTCCTCTCTCAGGTTGACTCCTGCCATGGACGCCACATCGTTAATATCGTCATCTTCTCTGAGGGAACACAGACAGATGACAGCAGGATTTTGATAGATTCAGGTGGCCAACGTCATCTTCTTACTTGTAAGATGCTGAAGTGTCCCTGAATGCAAGTCTGGGGGTGCAGGGCGGATCTCGGACAAAAGGCTGCTTCAGTTGGAAAGCTCCTACGTAAAGATTTACAACAGTTTGCTTCAACAATGTCCTGCTAGTATCCAGGATGTTTGATTGCAAATAGATTATTTTCTCACCTGTGATGTCTTTTCCTGTTTGGACCAGGGTGATTTTGGCTGTGGAAGTGGGCCTGATGCTCTTGGAGGTGACTGTTCTGGACTGGGCCAACATGCTGAACCCAGGTCTCAGACTCGTTGCTCCACTCGACAGCTAGAACGTCAGCCAAGTGATGTTACATGACTTATTTTTTTACAATAATGGAGCTCTTTAGAACACAGTCCACCTGCTGGGCTGGTCTTGGACTTAGTACTGTGTCCATACTGGGCTTCTTCACAGCAAGGTTGCAAGAGGATGAGGCCTGCTGGATGAATAACTGGGGGTCCGAGGTGAGGCAACGCACTGCTGGAAGACTTTTCTGACACGAGGGAAAAGACGACTGTGATGTTTAGTTCAGTGCTGTCTAGGCAGCGAGAGGAGGAAACTGTCATGTAACCTCAACCTTGAGAAAAGGCACCAAGCACGGCTGTGGCGTGGACTTGAGCTCCTGATAGAGCGCCTCTGTGAACTCCTCCACCTCCAGCTTGCCTTCCTGCAGGGGAGACAGCATGGACACGTGACCTGAAGAGTTGAGCAGACCCATCTAATGTGAATGACAAGGAGCGACGAAACCACACCAGCAGACTCCTGACCAGGCCTCGCACGTTATTGGCCATGTTGGCAGGGTTGGAGTCACTGGACGCCAGCTTCATCAGGGTAACAAGGAAATTCTTGCACTTCTTCACACTCTCCAGGGTCTCCTGATGGATGGACGGTCACACAAACAATCAGCGTGGGTCAAAGTCAATTTTGTAAATTTGTTGTGATGTCGGGCCGCACGGTGGTCTAGTGGTTAGCCATTGGCTGGCGACCAGTACAGAGTGTACCCTGCCTGTCGCCAGAAGTCAGCTGGGATAGGCTCCAGCATGCCCCCGCAACCCTAATAAGGAGAAGCGGTATAGAAAATGGATGGATGGATGTTGTGATGTCCCTCGGTACAGACCTCCTCCAGGGCCAAATCATTAACAAAAGTGGGGATATACACTGCTCAAAAAAATTAGAGGAACACTTTGAAAACACATCAGATCTAAACTGGGGGGAAAATGATCTTGAATATCTTTCTTGATAATAAGTGGGTGATGTATTAGTAACAAAATGATGCCACATAATTTGATAGAAATGAAAATGATCACCCTATAGAGGGGGGGAAATCAAAGACACCCCAAAAATGAAAGTGAAAAATGATGCAGCACACTGGTCCATTTTGCCAAAATGTCATTGTAGCAACTCAAAATGATTCTCAGTAGTTTGTGTGGCCCCCACGTGCTTGTACGCATGCCTGACAACGTCGGGGCATGCTCCGACTGAGACTACGGATGGTGTCCTGGGGGATCTCCTCCCAGATCTGGACCAGGGCATCAATGAGCTCCTGGACAGTCTGAGGAGCAACCTGGCGGTGCCGGATGGACCTAAACATAATGTCCCAGAGGTGTTCTATTGGGTTTAGGTCAGGTGAACGTGGGGGCCAGTCAATGGTATCAATTCCTTCATCCTCCAGAAACTACCTGCATACACTATCCACATGAGGTCGGGCATTGTCGTGGACCAGGAGGAACCCAGGTCCCACTGCACCAACGTAGGTTCTGACAATGGGTCCAAGGATTTTATCCCGATACCTAATAGCAGTCAGGGTGCCGTTATCTAACCTGTAGAGGTCTGTGCGTCCTTCCAGGGATATGCCTCCCCAGACCATCACTGACCCACCACCAAACCGGTCTTGCTGAATGATGTTGCAGGCAGCATAACATTCTCCACGGCATCTCCAGACCCTTTCACGTCTGTCGCATGTGCTCAGGTTGAACTTGCTTTCATCAGTGAAGAGCACAGGGCACCAGTGGTGTAGTTGCCAAATTCTGGTGGTCTATGGCAAATGCCAATCGAGCTCTACGGTGCTGGGCAGTGAGCACAGGGCCCACTACAGGACGTTGGGCCCTCAGGCCACCCTCATGGAGCCTGTTTCTGATTGTTTGGTCAGAAACATTCACACCAGTGGCCTGCTGGAGGTCATTTTGTAGGGCTCTGGCAGTGCTCATCCTGTTCCTCCTTGCACAAAGGAGCAGATATCAATCCTGCTGAGGATTGAAGGAACTTCTACAGCCCTGTCCAGGTCTCCTGGAGTAACTACGTCTCTCCTGGAATCTCCCCATGCGTCCAGGTACCGCAGTGATGCCCTGGTCCAGATCTGGGAGGAGATCCCCCAGGACACCATCCGTAGTCTCATTAGGAGCATGCCTCGACGTTGTCAGGCATGCGTACAAGCACGTGGGGACCACACAAACTACTGAGAATCATTTTGAGTTGCTACAATGACATTTTAGCAAAATGGACCAGTGTGCTGCATCATTTTTTCACTTTCATTTTTGGGATGTCTTTGATTTCCCCCCCCTCTATAGGGTGATCATTTTCATTTCTATCAAATTATGTGGCATCATTTTGTTACTAATACATCACCCACTTATTATCAGGACAGATATTCAAGATCATTTTTCCCCCAGTTTAGATCTGATGTGTTTTCGAAGTGTTCCTCTAATTTTTTTGAGCAGTGTAGTAATAACTAATAGAATAGTATGCTTCTATTGACTGGTGTTACTATGTCAACAGGACAGCTGTGGGTGGATGCGACGCTTACTTGGCTAAATGTAGGTGGGGGCTCTTTCTTGGTTTCCATGGCAACTGGTTGCACAAGGCTGCAGGTCTGAACCACAGCTGGTTTGGGAGCCACGCCAATCACCTGAAGGTACAGTACGGTCCAAGTCAGACTGGTGCCCTTCACAACCAGAGGGTGGTACCTTCACCTTCACCACCGCAGTCTTCTGAACCGGTGCTGCTGGCTGGAAAGCAGGAGGAGCCGTCATCCGGATCACCGTCACCTTCTCTTTGCTTTGACTTGCGGCTGCTGTTGAAGCCTGGAGACAATTTTTTTTTTTAAAGATCTTTCACATGGATGGTGGCTGTCACCTTAACAATGGAGCATTCCAACAGACCTCACACATACACACCTGGGGGGTCAGTATTCCTGCTGGCTCGCTGTTGCCGCTTCTCACTCCCTGCTGAGCCTGTGCCAAAGCCTGCTGAGACATCAGCATCAGCTGACCACTGTCACTGCGGATCAGCATCATACCTGTCAATGAATCAACACATACTTTCACTTTATTAATAATCTAGTCGATATGGACAAAAATAATGGAAAGAAATGGTGAGGTCACTGATGTTCTTCCACACCAAGCTCCTCCAAGCAGGCCTTTATAGACTACCACATGTTTAAGGCTCACCTGGCGGGATCTGGATGTTGGCGGGGAGTGGAGTCTGAGCCGGTCGAGACGCCACAGCCATCGGTGGCCCTGCTGACCTTGGCACAGTTATGACCACCGTCCTTCCCTGAGTGGAGCTGGCTTGGCTCAGAGCTGCTTTGGTTAAATGGTTGGCACTGATCCCACCTGGCTTGGACACCTTGGTCACCACCATGACGGTGGGGGAGGACGTCTGAGGGGACTGAACTGAGGAGGCGTTAACTTGGTGGACAGGACCAGTGGCGACCACGTCCACCTTGGAAACACCTGAAGAAGGTATGGGGCCACACTTGGCTGGGATTGGTAATGTCTTCACTTGAATGTCATCTCTTATTGTCCCAGTTGTCTCTTTATTTGTGGACATCATTACTTCTGAGTGGAAAGTGACACAACTGAATTATCAACTTTGCTGGCTGTATCTAACATAAACTCATATTTGAGTATGATTGACAAAATAAATGTAAAAACTCACCTTCGTGTCGGTATTATGTTGATTTTGTTTGATTAGAACCCAAGATGAACAATAAACGATGCTTCAGCTACTTCAAAAGGGAGCTAGCTCCAAAGATACGCTATATATAGGATATTGGCAGGTGTGACTTAGCTCTTTTAGTTAAATCAACAGTTGGATTAACAACATGAAATGCAAGAAAATGTATCCACAGTATACGTATATGTATGTGTCAAAGACAAACCTTACTTGACATGTCTAATTGAAAACATCAACTGTGCTAAGTTAGCTAACTCACAATTAGCTTTACGGTTGAGTCACAACACTTTGTAACTGTCAACGTCACGAATAGGATTTCATGTTGATAGATGAATGGAACAATGAGAAGTGAAAAAGACGACATATAGGTGAAATGATGTAATGAGTGACTGAAATAAGGAATTAAATTGGTTTCGATTAGAGTTTCGACGTGCCCGTCAAATTAACCGTGTCAGTTTCGGGAGAGGAGCCCTGCGCTTCTATGTAAATTGCGTACTCCCCCAGGAATGTGAACGCACCACGAATCCCGAACGCTCGATTGGTAGTGCGCTCAATTGCACACAAAAACTAGAGACTCAAAATAACAGGAAACCATTCCCGTTTATTTTATTTTCTCGATCTTTAAAATGAAGAATTCGATTTTTGTGTGTTTTTGTGCAATTATATTATTCTCTTCCAGCTGCTGCTGGAAGTTTTCACTGTAGAAAAAAAGATCTCTACCGCCACTCTCCGGAGTTAATTATGTACTGCAGAAAAAAATCAACGTCAGCAGTTCATTACTTCATATGTCTTTGATATGAAAATACACAAAAATAGTTTGTTAAATCTTTAAATAGAAGGCATACGTAGGTTTCCAAAGGTTCTCAGGATAGTTGATGCCGTTTTGAAGCAAAAAATAAAAAGTGCAATTCACATCCTTGATAGAATAACTTTATATCCAAGATAAATTTACATACATCAAGGAGGACATAATTAACCATCTTGTTGGGCATGACAGAAAGGTACAGCGCACCTTGTACATAATCTACAAAAAAGAGTTTAGTTTTATACCAGAATGTCTCAACATATGAAGGTTGCAGTCCCTTACAAGAATGACAGTCTTATGACACGATGATGGTTAAAGGGGGTCAGCGTGTCATCAGGAGTGTTGATTTAGATGACTTTACATCTGTCCAGACAGCAGCTGCAGGACCAGCTCCTCATCCTCAGCCAGAGACAGTCCGGTGTCCAGTGTTGTGTGTTCTTCATCCTCCTGCCTCACCTTCTTCCTCCTCGCTGCTGGGACCTCCTCCTCTTCCTCGCTGCTGCTGTTGTCACTGCTGTGGCTCCGTTTAGCTGGCCAAGCTTTACCCTCCTCCTCCTCGTCCTCCTCCTCATCATCATCTGAGTGGTGTCTGTCAGGATCTGGCAGGGTGCTGGGGTCAAACTCGTCTTCGCTGTCATTGGCCAGGTACGCCAACACCTCATCCTCCTCATCAGACTTGTGTCCGGGCTTCTTGCTGGCGTCCCTCTTGGCCGCCTTGGCCTTCAACTTCTGCTCACGATGTTTGGCCTTCACTTTGCGGCTGTACTCCTGCTTGTCAAACTCCTGGTCCTCTCTCCTCAGACGCTCCTTGGCCTTCTCCAAGTTGATCCCTGAGACCTCCTCCTCCTGCTGCTGTTGCTGCTGCTCTTGGCCTGTGGCTGAACGCTGCACCGGAGGCCAAAGCTGCCTGGCTTCTCCGTCCTCTGTGAACGTCACTTTTGTGTTGACCTTGAAGTTCCTCTTGAGGATCTTCTTGGCCTCTTTAAACTTTGTGGTTTTTTGGTTTTTCTTTGTGGGGCTGCTGGTGGACTCCTGTCTCTCCTGGTCCTCCTCTATGCTGAACACGTCCTTTCTTTTGACTGTCAGGAGGTCTAAGTCTCTGAGGTCATCCTCATCGCCATCTTCACCCAGGAGGAGCGTTTTGGCCTGACCCTCGTCATCTCCCTCCTCCTCATCATCACTTCCTTCAGCATCATCTTCAGAATCGGACTCCTCCTTGCTTGGAACACCTCCTTTCAGCTGGGCTTTGAAGCTGCGCAGCTCCTCATCCTCCTCCTCAAACTGCTCTGCCTTCTCCGCCCTCTGCGCCTGAGCTTTGTTCAGGAAGCGCACGCGCGGTGCCACTGCCAGGCCCAGAGACAGTGCATACTCGTGAAGCTGGAGCTTGAATATGTCAAACACCTCTTTGTTCCTCATCAGGAAGACAGAGCGCAGGTAGGAGACAAAACACCGCTGGGCACGCTCCTTCTGCTCCTTCTCCTGGGCCAGGAAGGCCTCCAGCTTCTGCTGTACATTCTGAAGCTTCTCTGGATTCACCTGTAAGCAATCAATCCCCAAGAAACCACAAGTGGTCTGTGAGGAACTCACCGTGCATCTACAAATTGTAATCAAGTATTATCAACTATTCAGGGATTTAGCGTTAATGTGTGGACTCACCTGGATCTTGTTGATGGGCACCTTCTTCTCCTGCAGCTGTCCAACCATGCCCTTCTCCTCTGAGGGGAGGAGCAGCAGCAGCGCCTCCCCGCCCTCCTTGTACCTGGCTGTGCGTCCCACCCTGTGGATGTAGGTGTCAGCGTCTTCGGGACAGTCGTACTGCAGCACCCAGTTGACAGCAGGGAAGTCCAGGCCCCTGGCAGCAATGTCGGTGGAAAACAGCACGGCACTCTTCTTTCGGAGGAAGTCGTTGTAGACCTCCACCCTCTTCATCTGCTGCTGCTTACCATGGAGGGCCAGAATTGGCATGCCTGGTCGAAGACGGCAGAAGATTCGGAATAGGTACTGCACTTCCTTGCAGCACGCAAAGAAGACAATGACCTTCTTCTTCAGGTGGCTTCGAATGAAGGAGTAGAGCATGTTGACCTTGGTGTGGAGCTCACACACCACGTAGCTCTGCTCCAGGGTGGCCGGGGTGCTGAACTTTGCCTTCTCGTGGACCCACACGTACTCTGGGTCTTTCAGGCTGAGCCGAGCCAGGTCTTTGACCGACTTGGTCTGTGTGGCAGAGAAGAGCAGCGTCTGGCGAGTCTTGGGGAGGTTCTCCACAATGGCATTCAGTGTGTCGGCGAAGCCCATGTCCAGGATGCGGTCGGCTTCGTCCAGCACTAGCATGTGCAGGTTGGAGGCGTGGAAGGTGGCGGTCTCGTCCATGTGCTGGAGCAGCCGTCCAGGGGTGCAGATGACGATGTTGGTGCGGTGGATCTTCTCCGACTCGCCCTTTAGCTCCTTCCCACCGATGATGAGCCCTGCGGAGAAGTCATGGTTCTTGCCCACCTTACGAAGCACCTCAAATGTCTGGTAGGCGAGCTCCCTTGTGGGGGAGATGATGAGGGCACCCAGGCCGTCCAGGGAGCTCCATTGCTGGCGGTACAGACACTCCAACACTGGTATTAAAAAG
Organism: Dunckerocampus dactyliophorus; assembly: GCF_027744805.1. Lineage (NCBI taxonomy): Eukaryota > Metazoa > Chordata > Actinopteri > Syngnathiformes > Syngnathidae > Dunckerocampus > Dunckerocampus dactyliophorus. The sequence continues at coordinate 8,458,348 of NC_072828.1, forward strand.
GCTAAAGTCTTTCCAGAGCCAGTCTTGGCGGCGCCGAGAATGTCCTTGCCCTGCAAGGCGAGGCCAATGGTCTGCCTCTGGATCTCTGTGGCCTGCCTGTACTGACACTCCTGCAGACCAATCAGGGTCTTCCTGGAAATAGGGAAATCTGAAAACCTAATGACATCTTTGGTGTTGATGTCGCTGTACTTGCTCACAAGCTTGTGTATGTTCTCTCGCTCGACCTGCCACTCTGGCCTTTTCTTCTGCTGTCGTTCCTTTTTAACGCGAGATTTCGTGATGTTGTATTTCTTCTTCCATTTCTCGAAGCTTTCGATGGGATCTGCCGGGTCTGACACATTTACCGGTTTTGGTTTCTTCTTGAAAGAATCCTTTTTCTCCATTTTTTAAAACACACGGGCTGCTAAAAAAGATAGCTCAGCCGTGTTGATCAGCATGGAGAACACGATGCGTCGTGATGACATCATCAACACGCGCCATATTTTTTTACATCTAAAATTTATTAAAGAACTGAACAAACCAGGAATAACTTATTGGATATTTTCAGGTACTACCAATGTTGTTTTTTTTAATAATTAGTAGCTACTTTTACGTTTTATTTCATTTTTAATATGTCCTAAATCGTCTTCAAACCCCATTGTGAACGTTTAAAGCGGTGGCGCTTCAGTTCCACTCCAAACCAAACAGTGGCGGTAATGCATAAAAGACAACTCTTCCGAGCCGCCACGACGAGACGTGAAGAAGAAGCAGACAACAGCAGTCAAGCTATATAATGACAAACAAGACAAGGCTCGTCATTCTGGACCACAACAAGTTTACATCTGTCATTTAAGGACCGACAACATCCCTGCAGCCCTTATGCGACGCAAGGCATGGCAGAGACACAGGACAATGAGGTATCAACGGCTTTAGTCCACCGCAAAAAATTGTGTTAGACAGGGAAAAGTGGTGCATATGTGACTTGTATGCTGTTGGTGGTATTAAATAGAAAAAGAACAGTAAGAATTGGATTTTGTGCACTTACAGCGCTTCTAAAATGTTCCTCAAAAGTGCTTTTACAATCAATTGGTAAAATAATAACGTGGGAAGTTATATGCAGTATTTAACTGTAAATGCTGTGGCCTGTGACATTTTTTTACTCCACTACAGAGAGCACCAGACGTTTACTAGGGTTAAGTAATTAGATAGGAAGCCTAAAATTATATATGTTGTTTTATTATTACTTAATAGATAGATACACGAATAAAGAAATAAACTATTCCTCATTAAAAGCAAATCACACCAAGTCAACTTTATTTGTATAGCACTTTTTAAAAACAGCAACCACTGGCCAAAGTGCTTAACAGGAGTTAAGTTAAGTGCAAGATAAAAGATAGAAAACACTCATAAAAATATACAGGTGCCCAGAATAAAGAATATGAAACACACACTTAAGAACATGTAAAACCAGTAAAATCAAGCAATAAGCAGTAAAATGGTAGCGTATAATACTGGTTAAAAAAACAGGCAAAAAAGATGGGGGCCTATGCTGCTCATTTTAAATGGGGGCACTGTTGTAAGCTTATTTTAATGAAAAAAAAACTCCATATGTCTCAAGTTGAGTACAAGGTAAATCTGCCTTCTTTTGGCTGCTCTGATTTGACAGTCTCCTCCCCCGACCACCCCTACTTTGTTGCGATTGGTCAGGATTCGAGGGTCGACGCCAGATCATCTTGTGTATATTTCGTGAAGCTCTCGTACACGACTGTTCACAAGCTTTAGGAGTGGCATAAAAATGAAGGCACGGACTTAAACACACCAACTTCATGATGTGGCCCTTCCACATCACATCATGTAGAACAAGAGTACAAGATCAAACTTAGGCATAAGTCTGAAAAGTTGCAAATGTAAGATAGGATGCATGTCTAATGTGCATAGGTAGTGCATTCATAATTTGGGAGCTGCAACTGTAAAAGCTCTGTCCCCTCTGAGCTTACGCTGTGTCCTTGGCACATCCAGGAACAGCTGGTCAGCTAACCTGAGCGACCAGGACGGGCGAGTGCAGGTGAAGCAACTCAAAGTGGTATAATGGAGGCAAGACCATACAAGGATTTCAAAACAAAAACAATTCAAATAAATTATGAATGAATGAATTCTTATAAAATACTGTAAAATGTTGACTTATCGGTTATTGCTTCAGAATGCTCTGCGCTGCACACAGTGGCACTCAAAACTCCCTGTATAGTTCAGCTTTACAGATGCTATGTGTGGTCTGCAGGCAGCTTGTCTTACTGTATCTTTTAACCCGCTATAGAGCTGTACTGCATGTGGTCCTTTGTGACAATTCAAAGTTCCTGTGCTGAATGTTGGTATTCGCCCCAGGTCGAGGAGGCCGATCACATCTACCTGCTGATGAAGGAGGAGTATCGCATCTCCAGGAACGTGCGTCTGGCCTGGTTTCTGGGTAAACTCAACCAAGTCATCTGGCCCGCCTCCAAGCCTGAGCTGGTGAGTTTGTTTGTTTGCTTCTTACTTTTCTTCCTTGTGTTCATGTTCCATGTAAATACTGCTTTAAAGAACTTTTGCAACTTTTCAGACTTATGTACTGTATATGTTTTAAATGTAGTACTATTTTTCTGCATGATATAGAAGTACCATATCATGAGGTTGGTGCGTTTTTAAGTTATCCTCCGTTTCATTTTTATGCCTCTCCTAAAGCTGGTGAACGGTCGAGTACGAGAACTTCACGAGATTTCCATGAGATCTTTTGAATTTCTCACATCACAACTTTAGGAAGTCCATGTATGAAAACGATCCGCTTCACCAGCAGTAACTGGCAACCGCTTCTCAGTATCGTTTGGCGCTTTTTCATGAAAATAGCAACCATAAAGTATTTTTTCTAGGGCTGTCAAAAATGGCGCGTTAAGGGCGTGCACTTTTAGAACTTTATTCTTATCAGAACACATCAACACATCAAGCAGTGCATTTCCAACACCATATACAGACCCTTTCCAAAAAATTAGAATGTCATGGAAAAGTTGTTTAATTTCCATAATTCCATTTAAAAAGTTAAACTTTCATAGATTATAGATTCAGGGCCCACAATTTAAACGATTTCAAGTGTTTATTTGTTTGTTTTTACGTAATTTGGGCTTCCAGCTCATAAAACCCACGAAAACAGGAATTCAAAAAATTAGAATACTGTGAAGAAATCACCATTTACTTCTCAGTTTTTGCAGGAAAAAAAGAAAGAAATTAGGATCACATCAAATCAATCAAAATATAGTACTTTCAAAACGATATGTGAGTCTTCAATACTTGGTTGGGAATCTCTTTGCCTTAATCACTGCCTCGATGCGACGTGGCATTGAAGCAATCAGCCTGTGGCATTGCCTGGGAGTTATGGAAGCCCAGATTTCCTTGATGCTTGCTGTCAGCTCTTCTTTGTTGTTGGGTCTGGTGCCCCTCATTTTCCTCTTGAGAATACCCCATAGATTCTCAATGGGGTTTAGGTCCGGTGAGTTGGCTGGCCAGTCAAGCACTGTGATGGCATGGGCATCAAACCAGGTTTTGGTGCTTCTGGCGGTATGGGCAGGGGCCAGGTCCTGCTGGAAGATGAAATCTGCATCTCCATACAGATCCTTAGCAGAAGGAATCATGAAGTCCTCTAAAACATTCTGGTAGACTGTTGCGGGGACCTTGGATTTAAGAAAGCAGAGTTTACCAACACCTGCACCGGACATTGCACCCCAAATCATGACGGACTGTGGATATTTCACACTGGACCTCAGGCAGCTTGGGTTCTGTTCCTCACCCGTCTTCCTCCAAACCCTTGGACCTTGATTCCCAAATGAAAGGCACACTTTACTTTCATCGGAAAAGAGGACCTTGGACCACTGGCCAACAGTCCAGTCCTTCTTCTCCTTGGCCCAGTGGAGACGCTTCGTACGTTGGCTCAGGTTCAGAAGTGGCTTGACCCGAGGAACCCAACAGTTGTAGCCCGTCTCCCGGATGCGTCAGAATGTGGTGGTTTTTGAAACTGTGACTCTCGCCTCATTCCACTCTTTCTGGATCTCTGCCAGATTCTTGAATCTTCCCTGTTTGATAATCCGCTGAAGCCCACGGTCATCTCTTTTGCTGGTGCATCTTCTCCTGCCACATTTTGCCCTTCCTCTAGACTTTCCATTGATATGCTTGGACACAGCACTCTGTGAACAACCAGCCTCCTTAGCTATGAACTTTTGTGGCTTACCCATCCTATGGAGGGTATCAATGATGGTCTTCTGGCCAGTTGTCATGTCTGCAGTCCTCCCCATATTGAACCCAACTGAGACAATTGAACCAAATTGAAGCAATTTAATGACACCTGGGGAAGCCTGTGCAAGTGATTTGACTTTAGTAGATGATTAGTGTGTGACACTCAGTTTAAAACATTCATGCCCTGCAAAATTTGGGCTGATTTCTTCACAGTATTCTAATTTTTTGAATTCCTGTTTTCGTGGGTTTAATGAGCTAGAAGCCCAAATTATGTAAAAATAAACAAATAAATACTTGAAATCGTTTAAATTGTGGGCCCTGAATCTATAATCTATGAAAGTTTAACTTTTTGAATGGAATTATGAAAATTAAACAACTTTTCCATGACATTCTAATTTTTTGGAAAGGGTGTGTGTGTGTGTGTGTGTGTGTATATGTATATATATATATATATATATATATATATATATATACATACATACATACATACATACACACATACACACATACACACATACACACACACACACACACACACACCCCCACACACACACAGCTCAAAAAAAAAGGGGGAACACTCAATTCACACTCAGTCAAAAGTGCTGCGCCATTATTCAAACTGTGCACTTAAGAAGCAACACAGATTGACAATCATTTTCACAATCTGTTGAGCAAATGGAATAGACAACAGGTGGTGTGTTTTTCCACTTCAATTTTGAGCGGGACTCCAAACCCAGAACTCCATGGGTTAATACATTTGATTTCCTTTGATAATTTTTGTGTGATTTTGTTGCCAGCACATTCAACTATGTAAAGACAAAAGTATTTAATAAGAATATTTCATTAATTCAGATCTACGATGTGTTATTTTAGTGTTCCCTTTATTTTTTTGAGCAGTGTATAGCCCCTACTCCAAACAAACACGTCTCCCGTCCATTCATTGCAACAACACTTCCTCATTGTCATGAGACAGAGCACGAGATGTGTTCATGGACACTCAGAACATCACAACATCTTTATTATGCGTGTATGGGTGGTCTATATAAACAGAAATATAATGAAAATCAATAAGTGGATATTGTTATCACTCACTTTGTAACTCTTAATGCGGAAGTGCAATTTGCTGAATTTAAGTGTGTTCGGAAATCCCAGAAAATTCACTCAAAACGCGAATTCAACTTAAATGACGTGTCTTTGAACGCAGTTCCTCTTTGCTCATAACAACACAGTTAAAGTCTGATTTAAAAAATTCTGCTATTAAAGAAACCAGTGTTAGGTAAATAGATTTTCAGACGTGTGTGCCATCGCTTAACTTGATTTAAATTTTAAGTTAATTTGGCCCTGTTAATCCTGCCCTGTCATTTGTCTTTCTTTGAAATAAAATATAGTAAAAACGGGCATATTTCTGACACGATAATGGCAATAGTTTAATTTATTTTGAACATGCATACAAGTTACATTGGAATACGTCACATAGTACAATTTACAGTTCTACATGTCCAAAAAGGAGTTGGAAGAAGAAAAGCTTATTTAATTCTACCCCCGTTTGTTTCACATCAATTGCAATACATTTGTTGACTTCCTGTATTCCAAATGTCCTCTTTGCTACTTTAAAATGCATAGGAAAATGAAAAGGTAATATGATAAGGTAATATACGGTAACATAGTGTGACATGGTGATTAATCATGATTAATTCATTTGAAAACCGTGATTAATCTCATTCAAATCTGTAATCATTTGACAGCCCTCATTTTTTCAGATGTAAGGACTGTGTATCTAAACCAGAGGAAGGCAGCAAAGGGAAGATTTTTTGTTTTGAGGGAGCTAAAGACCTATATCACGGTTTGCGGATAACTATGAGCACATAACTGTTTGAGGGGGGTGTGTCTCTATGCAGCTCCGTGCTGGAGCAGACCCACCAATCGCAACAGACTAGATGTGGTCTGGGAGGATGCTGATAAAAAGGAGGAGGAGAAGAATGCAGATTTACCCTTATATTATATGATATTGATATTGTACCTGGTGATATGATATTAGCTTATTAACTTAACTTGATATTTATGAAGTGTTTTATTAGAAGAAACTTACAATTGCGCCCCACTGGGACCCAATATAATTTAAAAGCCTTTGAAATGAGCCCCCTTAAGGAAAACACACCATGTATAGTTCTCAAAACATTAAATATGTTTTTTGTAACTTGAATTCACAGCTGAACTCTGACAACGAGTTAGACTTGCTGAGCATTTTACCAAAAGGATGGCAGCAACACTTCCCGACTTCCTCTCGTCCCTCCATGTTGATGCCCTCCACTCGTGCTACCTTCCTGGCCCGCAGGTACCGCTTCATCATTGAGCTGGACCTCAGCCCCTCCACAGGGATTGTGGTAAGTTCTGCTCTTGGGTTACAATGGAAACACAATCACATTTGTTAATTTTCATCACCAAACGTGCTTGTTGTTTCCCAGGATGACAGCACAGGGGAGATGATTTTTGATGAGGTTTTTCACGCCTTGTCGAGATGTCTGGCTGGTCTAGCTCAACCCTTCAAGGTCCCTGGAACCGATCAGCTATTCAAGCCAAAGATCTTTATCACTATCCTGGTGTATTCGTCCATATTTGGCCTCACATCGCATCAGGTTTTTTTTTTTACTAGTGGACTTGTACTTTCATTCGCTTTATGTTTTTGTGTTTGTCCTCAAAGTTCAACTCGTATTGCAATTGCAGGTTTTGGTGCAGGGCTGTCAGCTGGACCGAACAGACCTCGGCGAATTTCTGCATCACATCTACCAGCAGCTCAAAGCGGTGGAGAGCAACATTGCGGATGTCCTGAACCAGCAGCATGAAGCGCCAAGTGTACGTAAATAGCACATTTACGCGAAATTTGTTTGTACTCTGACACCAAAGAAGGAAAAACCCAGCAGAAAAAAAACCCAAGGATCATTCAGTTGGAAACTGAAAATGAACAAATGGAAATCAGACATTGCCTTTGAATTGTGGTTCAAGAGAACTTAACCTAATTCATAAAACTGTCCTGGACAAAAATGATGGTACCCTTAACGTAATATTTAGTTGCAAAACCTTTTCAAACAATAAGGTTTTATGGGTGCCTTCTCTAGACTATGTTTTTTTTCCACAGATGTTGGATTGGATTTAAAGTTGGGCCCTCAGAAGGCCACTTCACAATACAGTAATGCCTCATTTGCTGCTGTTAATTGCTTCCAGACCCAACCGTGATAAGTACATTTTTGCAAAGTTTGATTCATCCATCCATCTTCTACTGCTTATTTGAGGTCGGGTAGCATGTGGGATTCCTTCTTTATAATGGAATATTTTTGTAGTTATGGCATAGACAACCATAACTTATTTATAATTTATCAAATTTATGACTTTTATAAATACATTTTGCTAACATTATTGAACCCCGCTAGACATGAAATAGCACCTATTTACTCACTTTACATTCGTGTTACCCAATATAGTAGATATAATCAGAGAAAATAAGACATTTAAGACATAAATAAAACTTGTGCTCCTGTGTGTCCCCATAAATGGGTTCCGTTTGGAGGAAAGGAAGTGATGTTGGGGGTTCAAAGTTGAGTGTTAGCTTGTCTTGGATTACGGCCACCACAGCAATCTGAATCTGCACTAAAAGCCTTTTGTTCCTGCGATCAAGTCGTGTGCTTGTCTCACAGAAAAATTGGACACCTAGTGACCAATGTAGAATACTACAGTCACAATTTATTAAAACATGAATGGCTTATATATGTATTTTAGTTCATTTAGCCATTTTTAAGCTTGAAAATGCTTCATTTAGGCAAAAAAAATGCATAGAATTTGCTTAAATATACAGATTTCTAACTATAATCATTTGACTAATAGTAGGCCGTATTCAACCATGAAACAGCATGATTTATTAATTTATATGTGTTTTGAAAAACTGAGGGTGAAGCAGCGAAATTCAAACTGCGATGTGGCGAGGGGTGACTGTAGTCCAATGTTTGGCCCTTAGTCATTCTTGAGTGTTCATTGTCCTGTTGGAGGACCGATGACCTGCGACTGAAACCAAGATTTCTGACACTGGGCAACACATTTGGCTCCAGAATGTCTTTATAGTCTTAAAATTTATTCATATCCCAGAAGCTTTGTAGTTTGTCAATATGCTTTTTGCCATTTTGTATGCATTTTTGTCAGTTTTGAGTTATTGATTTATATTTGATCATTTTAGGTTTCTTTCTTTCACAGGGCCAACAATTGTATCCACGTCTGTAGGTCAAGTTTAACACAAAGTCACACTCTGTTTCACCTTTAGAGCGTGGAGTCAGGCCAAAACTCAGGTCTCCATAGCAACAACCTGGACGAGCAGCCTCACAGGCGGCAGGGCATCTCCATGGTGTCAGCAGACATGGGACTGGTTAGCATGGTGCGCCAAGGCATCCTAGCCCTGCAGCTGCTGCCCCCCAACTCCAGTGCAGGTACGCTGGCCTTCTTGGCCCTATCCTGCTCATTTTAGAGATTTTAAAATATTTCATCCCATTGGGGCACTAGAAGAAGTTTATTTTCATAAAATACTCCATAAATATCAAACTGTGTACATGGTAATTCTGTATTCTTGGCCGAAACACTCAAATTCCACAGCCTGCTTCCTTAAACCACTCAGGCACCACCCTCCGTCACCGCACAGAGCCACATAGAGCGACACCCCCCCTTAAGTGTGCTATTACGTTATGTTGGTTATCAGCAAACCCTAAAGAATTGTATATAATTGGGTGAATATTGGAGAATCCAGCGTTGAACATTTTCAACATATTAATAAGCCTGAAAATGTACAGATTTAGAATTGTTAGATTGGGCCCCTTTCACTCCTGCCAGGTCATGTGACATGCAACAATTGCCTCCTGTGTGTCCCAGGCATCATAATCATCACAGATGGTGTGATGAGCGTCCCTGATGTCGTCGTGTGTGAAACGCTGCTGAACCAGCTACGAAGCGGAACCATCGCCTGCTCCTTTGTGCAGGTCCTCACACACTTGTCAGTTCATGCTTTAACACTGCTACTTGTAGAACATCAGTGACAAAGATGCCATTCTTCCTTGTCCAGGTGGGCGGAGCCTACTCCTACGACTGCAGTTTCGGCTACATCCCCAACGTGGAGCTCATGAAGTTCATCTCGCTTGCCACTTTTGGCTCGTACCTCCCCAGCTGCCCTCAGCTGGACCTGGACAGCCAGGAGATGAATGCCTACCACAAGGCCTTCCTGACCTACTCCTTCCTTAAGTCCCCCGAGTCCATGAACTCTGAGTACTTCTGCGGTGAGACAGTAATTGATACAAGAGGTCTTTTTTTGTATATGTTCAACAATACCTAAAAGGAAATGTTTTGTAGTTTCTCAGCACAAGCTGTTCAACGAGCACCTGGTGTCAGCCAGCGGGAACCCGGCGCTGGTCATGAGGAGGAAGAAGCACACAGAGAAGGAAGTCCACGCTTATTTGATCAGCGTGGTATCTGTGCGGCTGAGGGAGGGTTACACCATCCGAGAGATCAGCCTCACTAAAGGTTGGATGTCCATCTGGGCTAAATGACAGGAGAAAGTCCTAATCTTCATGTGTCATCCTCCTGCTCCTCCAGGTGGAACCCAGCTGGAGGTCAAACTGGTGCTGCTGTGGAAGCACAACATGCACATTGAGTATCTGGCGGCCGCCTCCTGGCCGCTGGACTCCAGCAAGCGCACCACCCGGGTGGAGGTCACCATGGAGGGAAGCTATGACATCCTGCACGACATCAGCTGCACGCAGAGGAAGCCCATCACCAGCCCGTACCGCACCTCCGTCATCCGCCGCTTCTGGAACACACTGCAGAGGTACAATGATGTCAAGCACAAGAGAAGAACCTGCAAAATAAGATCCAAGCTTTATCGAGACACCTTTTCCTCAGCATCAATCAGACGGATCAGATGTTGGTGCACCTGCAGTCGTTTAATTCCATACCGGAGAACTACACCATTCCCGAGAGTACAAAAAACGGAGTTCCTCTCTTCTACATCCCTCCTGGCTCGACCACCCCGGTAATAAAAACGTTCTTTGTGTGTTGTTGTTTAATGAACATTACCTATGGGCCAGGGGCCATTGGAATTGTCTAATGGCGGCTCTGGCCAATCGCACTCATCATAAATAAATTGAAAAATGCACAGTTAATTCATCAGTATCGGCTGATTTCACTTATGGATGATCAATATGGGAGTCGGCACCATAAAACGCTGATCAGAGCATCCTTAGCTGCCCTTTTAGCAGGGTGAAGTCACCCAGATTTTTTTGTTAAGGTTTACAATTTAATATTAAAAGTAGTAGATATAAACAGTTGCCAGGCCAGTGCTGGAGAGAACGGTCAGCCCCCCCCCAGCCAAGTTCTAGCGAGGTCCAAGCGGTCTATAAAGTGAAACTTGAGTTCCTCTTCCTCAAATGTCTGCTGTGGAGGCGGACCCGATGATCAGGACACTTGCCGGTAACTGTTTGTTGGTGTATTGGTCTGATCTGGTTTCAAACTATTTTGGCAAAGAGGCTGGGCATCTCAGCCAGCAGACATAATGGCGACTCATATTACGCGTATGAGTGTGTGAGTGTGTGTGAGAAAGAGAAATTTAAATAAAGAAAGGGTGTCTTTGTTTGCAGTGCAAGTCTTCTGAGTGTGTTATCGCTGTTGTAGCTAAGCACATACATGTTGCAAAATGTTCCATTCCTAACAACAAGATAAATGTTACAAGTATGACTTTTGAACTTTTAGACCTTCATTATGTGACATTACTCTTTTCTAGGTTCTGTCTCTGCAGCATAGCAGCTCCAAAGACTCCTCCCAGTCCCAGTTCGCCTCCTACTGGAAGCCCATCCTCTCCATGGATGCCAACTTTTGGCAGAGATGGCTGCACATGCATCGCATCGCCATCATCCTGGAGCACGACTTGTAAGACGTCCACCATACGATTATATGCAACTTGTTAGCGTACCCCTCCAACGTCATGTTGTGTCCGAGCAGGCCTGTGCCCAAACACCTGCACACGGCTGGCAACAATGGCCGCTACAGCACCATCCAGTGTCGCATCTCCCACTCTGCGCTCACATCTCTGCTGAGGGACTGGAGCAGCTTCGTGCTGGTGGAGGGATACTCTTATGTCAAACTCATATACAGGTGACACTACCCCCCTTTGACATTGTCCATTTAACAGTTTGTGTTCATCAGTGCAGTTGGATGCTAGGGCTGCACAAAAAATAGAAAACAAAATTCACACTAGTTGATTCACACTAAAATGCAGTAAAATTTCTAAATTGTGGCTATTTTATTTACTTGCTGTGTGCCTAAGTGCATGCGTGAAAAAAAGTCTGAGCAAGAAAATTGTTGTTCACATTTTTTGCAGATTTGTGCAGCCCTATTGGACACCACTGCAAACCACCATAGTGCCGGCACAGTTTTTGTATTTTATATCATTATATTGTTAACTTGTCCCTAATCAAGTGATCTGTGATGTACAAGGTTTTAACCAGTGGAGCCCAAGTGTCTAATTGGAGGAATACGGAACAAAAATTCTTCCATCACTTTTGAGGTCCACTTTCTGTGTACACAGTTCACCTGACCAGCCTCCCACCTCCTTCTATCTGGTCCGTCTCATTTCCAAGACGCCCTGCATGGTGCTGAGACTGGGCTTCCCGATAGGAACGCCAGCACATGTTCGAAACAAGGTAGAGAGAGCTGACATCTTTACGAATCTTGAGTCGTTGCTTGATGACAATAATATACAATGTAGTGATACGCTAGATGCATAAATCATCCTTGAATTATAATGTCCGCCCTAAATCACACAACTACTTAAGATTCAGGGATTGTACAGCAAGCTGCCATATTGTGTCTCCTGTAAGATTGTGGACGAGCTCAGAGAGCAGATCCTCAAGCTGCGCTTCCCGCATCGCGTTCAAAACAAAGAGGCCACGCCCAAGACCAAGAGGAAGGCCGTAGGACACCCCTCGCCGTCCAAGTCTCCATCCCTCTCCACTCCCAAGCAGGCGTTGTCGGACCGGCCATGCGTGGTGGTACTTAACAAGCCCCTGGAGAAGCTGCTCATCAGGTCAGTGGCTTATGAACAAATGAGAGACAAAAACAAAAAGATGTTTCTTTTCAAACTATTCTCAACCTGCAGGTACGAGAAGCTGCCGCTGGACTTCAGAACCCCCTTCATTCTCAGCATGGAGAACTCTGCGCAGCCCTCCAGTAGCACAGGGCCCCTCAACGTGGCAGCCAACCGCACCGCATCATCCACACTGGCCTCGCTGTCCCGCTACTTCCTGCACCGGCGTTGGGTTTGGGCCGTGCAGAGCAGCCAGGGCCCGGCGGTGGCCATACAAGCGGTCGCCCACATCCTATCCATGCTGTCCGAGTGAGTCTGCACTGTTTCTTTGCATCGCTCAGAAACAGTGGGTCCAAACTGACTGACTAATTGATTGATTGATGTTTGTGATCCGTGTGTGTGAAGGATCCGCTTGTCAGAGGGCTTTCATTTCGCTGCTAGTGGAGACGGCATCGTCAACATGGTCATCGAGCTGCCAATGAAAGTAAAGAATGCACTTCACTTCAACACAAGAGCACTCAAAGAGACTGTTTTTCTGTTTCAGTGAGCTAATTATTTCTTTGAAATTCAGTTTTGTCATTAATACACTGCTGTGGCAGTAATATAAGCAATTAACATGAAATCTTTCTGCAGGGCATGTCAACCGACTCTGACCGAGAGAGTCACTCGTGTATTGTTCAGTACATCCTCTTCCCCCCTCATGCTACCTCCACCAAGGACAGGTACGATCTCATCCAACCATCCAAGGCTGTGTTACCTTTTTTTTTTTTTTTTTTTTGAACAACTGTCCCTGATTGAAAATGAACGTTGCCCCCGCCTGCAGCTTCTCCACAGATGATGACAACGACACAGAGGTGGAGCCTTTGGACGTGGATGTGGAGCTGAACCTGGTGACTGAGTGCTGGGTGGAGCCTCAGAGCGGCACGGTGACCAATTGCTCGGAGCATCACCGCCACCTGCAGGGCCTCCACTACCAGGAAGTCCCTCAAGCGGTGCGCGCACACCCTGTTTGCATACTGTATGGTAAGTGAACAGGTGTTGCATCGTGCCTAAAAGCATTCCACTCTGCCTTTGCAGATCTTCCCCAAAGATTTAGCATGCATGTCCACCTTGATGACGTTTGAGTACCTGAGCCAGTTATGTCAGAACAAGGACCAGGTCTGTTCTTTGCCTGCTGGACTCAAGGATGTGAGAGGTAACAAAATTTAATGTGATTTATTCTTGCATCACATTTCGGTATGCATGGAATTATCCATCCATCCATTCGTCTTCTATGCCGCTTATCCTCACTAGGGATGCGGGTGTGCTGGAGCCTATCCCAGCAGACTTCGCAGCGAGAGGCAGGGTACACCCTGGGCTGGTCGCCAGTCAATCACAGGGCACATACAGTGGTGTGAAAAAGTGTTTGCCCCCTTCCTGATTTATTTTTTTTGCATGTTTGTCACACTTAAATGTTTCAGGTCATCAAACAAATTTAAATATTAGTCAACACAACTGAACATAAAATGCAGTTTTTAAATTAAACTTCATTATTAAAGGAGAAAAAAATCCAAACCTACATGGCCCTGTGTGAAAACGTGATTGCCCCCCGTTAAAACATAACTGAGATTAATTGAGATCTATCAGTCTGAAAAAGGTTATAAAGCCTTTTGTAAGGCTTTGGGACTCCAGCGAACCACAGTGAGAGCCTTTATCCACAAATAGTGAAAACACTGAACAGTGGTGAACCTTCCCAAGAGTGGCCGTCCAACCAAAATTAGCCCAAGAGCGCATCTACGACTCATCCAAGAAGTCACAAAGGACCCCACAACATCCAAAGAACTGTGTTCATGACTCTATCATAAGAAAGACACTGAGGAAAAATGGCCTGCATAGTAGAGTTCCAAGACGCAAACCACTGCTGAACAAAAAGAACATTAAGGCTCGTCTCAATTTTGCCAGAAAACATCTTGATGATCCTCAAAACCCTTAATAAAGTTGAACTATTTGAAAGGTATGTTTCCCATCTGACTTAAAAGTAACTCTGCATTTCAGAAAAAGAACATCATATCAACAGTAAAATATGGTTGTGGTAGTGTCATGGTCTGTGGCTGTTCTACTGCTTCAGGACCTGGAAGAACGAATTCTGCTGTCTACCAAAAAATCCTGAAAGAGAATGTCCGGCCATCTGTTGGTGAACTCAAGATAAATAAACTTGGCTTCTGCAGTAGGCTAATGATCCAAAACACACCAGTAAGTCCACCTCTGGCTGAAGAAAAACAAAATGAAGAGTGTCCTAGTCAAAGTCCTGGCCTGAATCCTATTGAGATGCTGTGGCATGACCTTAAAAAGGCGCTTCATGCTGGAAAACCCTCCAGTGTGGCTGAATTACAACAATTCTGCAAAGATGAATGGGCCAACATTACTCCACAGCGCTGTAAGAGACTCATAGCTAGTTATCGAAAACACTTGATTGCAGTTGTTGCTGCTAAGGGTGGCCCAACTAGTTATTAGTTTTAGTGGGCAATCACTTTTTTACACAGGGGCATGTAGGTTTGGATTTTTTTTTCACTTAATAATAAAAAGTTTCATTTAAAAAAACGCATGTTGTGTTTAGTTGTGTTGTTATTGACTAAAATCAAAATCTGTTTGATGATCTGAAATTTTTAAGTGTGAAAAACAAAAAAAAATTAAGAAGGGGGCAAACACTTTTTCACACCACTGTATAGACAGCCATTCAGTCACATTCATAGCTATGGACAACTTAGAGTTGCCAATGAACCCAACGTGCATGTTTTTGGAATGTGTGAGGAAACCGGAGTATCCGGAGAAAACCCACGCACACATGGGGAGAACACGCAAACTCCACACAGAGATGCTCAACGGAGATTCAAACCCAGATCTTTCAGATCTCCTGACTGCGTGGCCAACATGCTAAATGGGTGGAATTATTGATCTTTTGTTACACAATAGTGTAAACTTTAACACTTGAGGTGATGTCATTTCCTGCTCTACATCTTGCAGATTATGATTGTGTGTCCTGTGGTTTCAGGAGAACTTTCCACTTCAGAGGAGAGCATTCACATGGTTCCCTTCCAGTTTGATCTCATTCAGTTGCTCCCAAAGTGTCAGCAGGTGGAACTATTCTTCCTCACATTCAGCACAGGTATAGTGTTTTTTTTCCCGTGCCATCTAAAGCAACTATCACCAGAAACAGCTCTCATTGTTGTCATGTGTTTACAGAAGTGGAACTTGAGGAGCACCTCCGCAGCACCCCCTGCCTGCCGAACGAGCTTCTCCTCAGTCTTTTCCACAGCAGCCTGGAGCAGGAGCTCAGCGACAGAGCGATCCCCGTATCCGATAGCGACCATGTCGCCTTCATGCACCACATCCTGGAGCGAGAACGAGACGGCCACTGTGCTCCTTTTGCTCTTCCTGTCATCAAGGGTGAGCTCTCAAATGTGCGGCACATCTTTGGGTGGATCAATCAAAATATTGATACACTCCTGATCAAAATCTTAAGACCAGTTGAAAAATTGCTAGAATTTGCATTTTGTACATTTGGATCTTAATGAGGTTTTAAGTTGAGCTACAATATGCAAAAGCAAGAAGGGGAAGTGAGACAAAAAGCATTTTGAAAAAGTAATTTATTAAAAACAACAATTAAACTGAAGTACGCTGTTTATCAGCTGATCAAAAGTTTAAGACCATCGCTCAAATAACAAAAAACTCTCCAAACCAAAACAAAAAATGTTCTTAGTAGGACTCAGTAATGAGTAGCTCCACCATTCTTGTTAATCACTTCAAAAATTGGTTTGGGCATGCTTGATGTGAGTGTTTCCAGGAGGCGAGTGGGAACATTGCTCCAAGTGGTGAAGATTGCTTTACGAAGGGCATCAACTGTCTGGAACTGATGGCCATTTTTATAAACTTCCCTTGCCATCCATCCCCAAATGTTCTCTATGGGATTTAAATGAGGGGAACATGCAGGAGGGTCCAAAAGAGTGATGGTATTCTCCCTGAAGAAGAGCATTGTGAACTGCAGCGTTGTCCTGTTGAACAACCCAGCTGTTACCACACAGACGAGGTCCCTCAGTCATGAGGGATGCCAGCTGCAACATCTGCACGTAAGCAGCCTCCGTTTGACGACCCTGCACCACCTGAAGCTTCAGTGTTCCAGTGAATGAAAAAGCACCCCAGACCATGATGGACCCCCCTCCACTGTGCCGGGTAGAAAACATCTCAGGTGGGATCTCCTTGTCATGCCAGTAACGTTGGAAGCCATCTGGACCGTCAAGGTTACATTTTTTGTCATCAGAGAATACAACTTTTTTCCACCTTTCATTGTCCCATGTTTGATGCTCCCTGGCAAAGTCTAAACGGGCAGTTTTGTGACGTCGAAGAAGACGAGGTCTTTGAATTCATTTTTGGTTTTTTAAACTCTTTTCCCGCCGTCTGATGGTTATTGCGCTGCAGTCGGCACAAGGGTCGAAGACCGCCCTGTGGGTCTACCACTTGACTTTTTTGCTCCATAATGGACAGGATCTTTCAAGAAATGTAGAATGACTGATTTACTGCACTCAACCTCAGCAGCAATGGCGCGCTGTGAGAGGCCTTGCTTATGCAGCTTGACAATCCGACCACGTTCAAAAAGAGAAAGCGTCTTAGTTTTAGCCCTCAGGAGGGCATGACAGTATGAATGCCTGACAGTAAATGAAAATTTTGAGCAGATTTTGGCTTTTATAGCCTGTGGTCTTAAACTTTTGATCAGCTGATAAACAGCCTATTTCAGTTTAATTGTTGTTTTCAATAAATTACTTTTTCAAAATGTTTTTTGTCTCACTCCCCCTTGTTTTTGTATATTGTAGCTCTACTTAAAACCTCATCAAGATCCAAATGTGTAAAATGCAAATTCTAGCAATTTTTCAACTGGTCTTAAGATTTTGATCTGGAGTGTGCTATCGAAACCAAGGGAAGTATTGGATCGACACTAATGTGATAAGCTCGATATTCTTCAGTTCTTTTCTATTTTTATTAAAAAATATATATTAGTGTGTTTTTATTTTTGTTGTTGTGCTCATCATATGTTGTTGTACAGTCGATGCCTACTGTTATATTGGAGGTTGGCAAAAATGGCAAAAAAACGCAAGTAATTGAGACGCCTATGAAAATGTCTGCTCACATGATGTTGACTTTTTCAGAACAACATTTGCAATAAAAGTGATTGCTATTAGATTAGATTAAACTCCAGAACCCTCCCCTTCTCTCTACAATTGCCATTGTTCATGCATGACACAATCCAGGTAAGCCCTAAATATGCGTCACACACTTATTAAACACATTTGAAAGTATAATATGTATTGGTACTCACCACTCAAGAATGAGAAACTGCTCACAAAAAAGTTTGTGGATAGATTTTTTTGTGCATAAAATCCTGTGTATTAACAAATGGCCACATCTCAAAATCATTCAATGATCATTAAAATTTTCAAATAAAAGTTATTGTATTGGTATAGGCAATTGACATCAAAATCGGCAGTATCGTCGTATTGTAATCATCATATTGCCAATGTGTCGTCACGGTTTGTGGATCTAACACTGTTGTTTCTTTGCTTTCATCAGAAGAGTTTGTGAAGCTTCCAGACAGACAAGAAGTTATGTCTGCATTTCACACCCCTGGCAGCAGTAGAGAGATGATGGGATCCACCAGCACTTTACAAGTAATCCTGCAACGCACCTTTCAGATATTGGAATAGTCACAACACAGCTATTTAATGTAAAACGACAGACCGTGGTGTTTCTCTGTTACTGCTAATGTTTATGGTACGTGTGACTGGCAGAGTTTCGCTAATACAGACATTGTGGATGAGGAGCCTCTGCTGGGGGGTAGGAGCTGCTCTGTGCCCCAGTGGAGGTGCTACGCCAAGCACATTAGTTCCCAGCAGATCTTACTCACCTTCCTGCCAGCCACCTTCACAGGTACGACCCATTGAAACTTTTAGCACAGGAAAACTGGTGTGATGTTTGTTTTTTTTTAAGAATGTAATTTTGACAGATGTCCTGATGTTGATGTCATCGGGCTTTGAGGTGGATCCTTTGAGTAATGTCAGTACACAGGAGGACGACACTTTGACGCCCAGCAACAAGTCACAAGCCGACTCGCTGTCGGGTTCCACCAGTGGACTTGATAGGTCTGAGTCCAGCCTCAGTCTGGCCATTAAGTTGAGAAGGAGCTCCAGCAGTGGTCACTTCAGCGCCAGGTCACCCTTGCTCTCACCACGCTCTGAGGGTCAACTGGGACCCGCTGACTCCCTGATATTGGACCGAGACAGTTGGGATAGCCGGGTGTTGGAAACCGAGCCTGGAACGCCGAGCTCAGGTCAGTCAAGATTTAGATCATCCACTCAAACACCAGTGTAAAAGCTCCAATCATATTTATTATTAGACTTTTATTATTCCAGTCTGAGGAAATCATGCTTGCTTTTTGTGAAGTTGTCACTTTATAATGTGCACTATTGCCGCCTAGAGTGCTGGAAGGGAACTGTATCAATGCCAAGCAATCACACCAGTGAAATAATGAATGAAACCAGTGCTTTTCTGTGTCTCTTCTAGATCTGGGGGAAAAAGTTCATTTCACAGAACCACAGAGGTCTGATCTACACAACAGCTTCAGCCGGCAGCTGTCGCAGCAGAGCGTCGGCAGCCAGTTGAAGTGTCCCGTCTACGTGTACAACTGCTGCCTGGAGCTCTTGAAGGAGCAGCTGGTCCACCCCGGCACCAACCGCCAGCCTAGAGACGTCTTCTTCAGGTACAGAAACAATGACACGTCCCACAAATGCAGTGCACCACAACGTAATCTGGTGCTGCCGGGCACTGAATTCTGAGCAAGATAGTGACCATGGCTGGAGCCCTTGTCCTCACG
This sequence comes from Dunckerocampus dactyliophorus, assembly GCF_027744805.1. Lineage (NCBI taxonomy): Eukaryota > Metazoa > Chordata > Actinopteri > Syngnathiformes > Syngnathidae > Dunckerocampus > Dunckerocampus dactyliophorus. Next base: position 8,477,595 of record NC_072828.1, read on the forward strand.
TGTTAACATGATGTCTTTCTGGTTGTCTTCTTGGTGAGAATAGACCTCAAGAGGCTCAGTTCTGGCAGATGTCTCAGCAGATGAAGTTCAGGTAGACATTTTGACCTCTGCACTCCTTCTCCCTCTGCTGAGGTGCTGCCTTCGAGAGCTTGCTTGTTTTTGTCCATGTCCGAGTGCTTTTCAAACCCCGCAGTCAACATAATTTTTCGCATTGACCGTATTGAAAGATGTACCAAGCTCACATGAGGAATGTGTAGGGAAGAGTGTGTAGACTTACCAGCCACAACATGCATAGCAGGACAATCAATACGAGAGTTTTGTCAAACATCAGCACCTTCCTGGTGCCTCTGTTCCACTCAGAGAAAGTACAAATAACCTTTATCTGGACCTGCACCAAAAGATTTGGCTCATGCGACATGTCCCTACATTTTGATTTTGGAAATTCTCTAGGTCTTTTGTCTCCCGTGGTAACTAACTTGTAATATTTGGAAACTTAAGCAAATTACATCATAGTTTGACAGTGCTTCCTGTTTTTATATGTGCTTCTTTGTAACACGTTTACCTTTTGTCGTGTTACTTTTGATATTATATGAGGCATTCACAGTCATTCCCCTCCTGCTGTCTTACTGTAGGTCGCTGTCTCAGGACCGCAGTAGTCTATCACCGTGGACCGACCACCTGGCGCAGCCTCACAAACACAAGGAGCTGGCCCACTACTGCAGTCTGCTGCAGGAGCATTACCAGCAGTGCTTCGCCAAAGGTGAACGCCCTGTGTGGATTGTCAGTCATCCACAGATGGTTGAATTGAAGTCAACTGGACTCTAACACGAACTGTGGTTTGCCCCATGGTTCCATCCTAGATCCCTCCTAACTCTGTGAACCTGCTGCCTTTAGACCTAAGCCTCCAGATGTGACAGCCAGCATTGTGGGAGTTAGTTTTTTGTTTGAGGGTTTGAATGCATCCCTGCCTAAGCCCTGGTCTCTCTGTGGCTTTCAGGTGTCTACCGCAGCCTGCAGCAGTCCTACAGCATCAGCTCCCAAGACATCCTGATGGCCATGGACTACTGTGAGGAATCCCTGCAGGAGATCGACGTCACCTCTTTCCTGCAAACACTCTGTGGACACATCAGGGTCTTCAGGGAGAATGGCGAGGCCCCGGCCTGGCCTCAAAATCCAAAGACCACAGGGAGTTCTGCTACCTTCATCATTGGAGAGGTTGAGGAAGAAAGACCTGGTGTCAAGTCTGCTGTGGCCTCCTTGTCCAGGTACGAGAAAGGTTGTCAACATATTGTAGAGACGGTGCAGTTTCGGGTTTATTTGTATGTACTTTGTGATTTATGGAAACAGTTTTGAGATGGACGATTCCAGTGAAGTTGAAGCTCGAGGACCAGCACCTGTATCCTCAATCATTGAGGAAGAATCCAAGACATCCAAGCTCCCATTGTTCCCCCTGGAGGTCCTCCAGACACATCCAACCTGTGACATGAGTCTAGATGTGCACAAAATAATCCAGGTGAAGTCCCGGAGTGACAGAAAGACATGGTCTGCTTAAACCAGGGCCATTTTTATAACACACACACAAAAAAAAATACAGTATATGTGTGTGTGTGTGTGTATATACAGTATTTGTATATATGTGTGTGTGTGTGTGTGTGTGTGTATACAGTATATATATACTGTATATGTATATATACAGTATATGTATGTGTATATGTGTGTATACTGTATATGTATATATATACAGTATATGTGTGTGTGTATATGTATATACTGTATATGTGTATATATACAATATATGTGAAGTGTACAGTATGTGTGTGTGTTTGTATATGTAAGTTCTTAGCATATTGGATTGCTTTTAGACTTTTTTTCTTTACAAAGTGAAAAATATCGAAATGGCCCTCGCATTCTAGGCTATTTTTCAGTGTGGCCATCATTGTAAAAAAATGTTTTGACCACTCCATGCTTAAACTGATCTCCTTCAACCTCAACAGGAGAAATTCATGGAAATTGTCCTCCAGTATTTCAAACCTGTGCCTTCCAATCCACATTACTTCTTCTACTGCCTGCCATCGTCCAAGAAAGAGGTGAGTCTCCAAATTCTGTATTTTCATTGGTGGCCCCTAATACAATATTCACTCCTAAACGTCATTATGTCATCATGGAACTGCCACTAAGAAGGACAGTCAAACCTGTCTATAGCGGCCACTAAAGGGAAATGGCAAAAGTGGCCACTATAGGCAGGCGGCCGTTATAGACAGGTTGGCGGCCATTTTGAATTTGTGCACGCACATATTAACATGTCTGTGATTAGAAGCTTGTTGTCTTTGCAGATACATATAATTATACTGTTACATGTTGACCAGTAGAGTGCACTGTGGGGCTGCGGATAAAAGTTGTAAAACACTACTAGGTTAATAAACCGCTGTTAATAAAGCGATTAAAGTGCATCGGCGACGTGAGTCTCTCCTTCCCCACAACAAGGGGCATTACAGTATTGACCAGTGCACATTGTCTCACACCAGGAAATAAACGGTGTCATTGTCTGCAACAAACTCCAAAGAAGACGGCTTTTTTTTATGTGGAACAACTGACAGTTTTTCTGGATCTTGTGAATGATTGTGACTGAGCTAGGACTCAGTAATTAAAGTCTACACACGACGGCTTCATTGCTTAAAAAACAAAACTTTTTCGTGCATGAAGCTTCTGCTTGAGTCGGCATTTTGGCCACTATATGCGGTCAGATATTGACCAAGGGATACAAAATAACTGGCCGCTGGCCGCGTTAGACAAGTGACTGCTATACACAGGGTCTATAACACGTAAATTTTCTGCGGGGGGATTTTTCAGTTGCCGCTATAGGCAGGTGGCCGTTCTATACAGGTGGCCGCTAAGACAGCTGTATAGCTGTACAGCTGTACAGCTCTATATTTCAGTGCCTATAGCGGCCACTGAAAAATCCCCCGCAGCAAATTTACATGTTATAGACCCTGTGTATAGCAGTCACCTGTCCAACGCGGCCAGCGGCCACCCATTTTGTCTCCCTTGGTCAATATCTGACCGCATACAGCGGCCAATTTACCGACTCAAGTAGAAGCTTCATACACGAAAAAGTTTCGTTTTTCAATCAATGAAGCCGTCGTGTGTAGACTATAATTACTGAGTCCTAGCTCAGTCACAATCATGCACAAGATCCACACAAACTGTCAGTTGTTCGACATAAAAAAGCCGTCTTCTTTTGAGCTTGCTATTTCCTGGTCAAACATGTAACTTTGAGAGCATTTGCACCAAAACATTACCGCAAAGTAGGCTTGGAACAGGACGTGCTCCCAGCGATGCTACAATAAAAAATAAAAAACATACGCAGTGGGAGCAAAACTGAGTTCGGTTGTACTTAATTGAAGTATTTTAGAATGTACTCACGTTATTTTTGATCAATCCTCATCCACAAATCCATCAAAGTCCTCATCTTCTGTGTTCGACACAAAAAAGCCGTCTTTTCCGTTCGCTACTAGTCTGTTAACTTGTCAGTGTTATTCAGCTCCGAAGCAAAGAAGGAAACTTCTCCTGTTGCTTCTGCCAACTTTATTTATTGAACGCGGCCACTAGACAGCAGCTCAGAACACACACACGTCTCAGCATCGTCTCTCCTTCCTGCTTGCCCACAAGGCAAAGGTTAAACAAGCCCCACTACATAGCTGTCCAGCCAATGCCTGTAACAAGTGACACCGTTTATTTCCTGGTGTGAGACAATGTGCACTGGTCAATACTGTAATGCCACTTGTTGTGTGGAAGGAGAGACTCACGTCGCCGATGCACTTTAATGGCTTTATTAAGAGCGGAGAACACTGCAGGACTTTACATCCACGCCAACATAAACACACTTTCCAACTCTCTCGAAACTCACAGCTAGCACTGAGCCTAGCTCTCCTGCTCGGGACGCCCACCGTCACTTCCCATCACTTCCTGATGAACTAAAGCTGTAATGACACTCTGCCGTATAAAAAGTAAAATATTAAAAACAAGCGTAAGACATTACTAGCACAGCTTTGTTCTGTGGGTCGTGGATATATTCTATCAGTTATTATTAAGCCTCTAGCTTCCTTTTAGTAAGTAAAAACCTTGGCTATGACTGCACTACATTGTCATGTAGACCTACAAAGTACACTTCAGGTGAATAAATGTATTGCAACTGATGTGAAATTGATGAGGGGTAGGATTAAATAAGCTTTGCTTCTTCCTACTCCTTTTTGGACATGCAAAATTGTGAATTGTACTATGTGATGTGCTACTGTTTGTCTCATATGCATGTTCAGGATGAATTAAAACCATGAACCATGAACCATGATAATAACAAGCCTAGTAGTGCTGTACAACTTTTATCCGCAGTCCGCAGTGCCCTCTACTGGTCAACATTATTATTATTATTATTTTCCCTTTTTTTTCTTTTTTTTTCCTCTACTGGTCAACATTCAAATTGGACGCCAACCTGTCTATAGAGGCCACCTGTCTATAGCGGCCACTTTTGCAGACTCCCTCTAGTGGCCGCTATAGACAAGTTTGACTATATATATATATATATATATATATATATATATATATATATATATATATATACATACAGTGGTACCTCTACTTACGAATGTCTCTACACACGAATGTTTCAGGTTACGAAGTACCTGAACGGGAAAATATTTCCTCTAGTTACGAAGGCGTTTCAGGATACGAAGTCAAAAATACAGTACAGTACGCGCTGCTATTCGCCGCTCCCAGAGTTTCCCGAACGTAAACAAACTTGTAGCTGCTCTGCCATTGGCTATCGCCTAAAATCTGCCTGGCAACCCGGTGCGTAGGCGTGTATCCCAGCATGCTCTTCGTGTTCCCGTCCCGCTCTGTAAACAGTCTATGGTACCGCTACGAAGAGCTGTCATTCACAATGGACCCCAAGAAAGACATGCAGAAAAGTGGACAAGGAGAAAAGAAGAGGAAGAGACTTTTTCTGGCCATAGAAACAAAGCAAGAGATAATAGAAAGGTATGAAAAGGGGATGCGTTTGAGTGATCTCGCAAAAGAATATGGCCGTAATATATCTACGATTGGCACGATAATAAAACAAAAGGAAGCCCTAAAAGCTACGGCTCCTTCCAAAGGCCTCTCTGTCATTTCCAAGAGGAGGTCGGCAGTGAACGATGAGATGGAGAGGTTGTTACTCGTGTGGATAAAGGAGAAAGAGATTGCTGGTGACACAGTGACAGAGGCCATAATTTGCGCAAAGGCAACCGCCATTTTCACTGACATAGTGAAGGAGGATAGAGGCGAGGGAAATTCGGCGCAAGGACCACACCAGGAGTTTAAGGCATCGCGTGGGTGGTTTGAGAAGTTTAAAAGGAGGACTGGACTTCACTCTGTTATTCGCCATGGCAAGGCATGTAGGGCCGACCACAAAGCGGCCGGCGAATTTGTACAAAAATTCAAAGAATTGATGATCAATGAAGGCTACGTTGCACAGCAAGTTTTTAATTGTGATGAGACGGGCCTTTTCTGGAAAAAGATGCTGCGCCGCACCTTCATTACAATAGAGGAGAAGAAAATGCCAGGCCACAAGCCCATGAAGGACCGCCTTACACTTGCCCTTTGCGCCAATGCCAGCGGGGACTGCAAAATCAAGCCCCTGCTGGTGTACCACTCCGAAAATCCCAGAGCATTCAAGACTCACAAAATATTAAAAGAAAAACTTAAGGCGCTATGGAGGGCAAATGCCAAGGCTTGGGTCACCCAACAATTTTTTGTTGAGTGGATTAATTTGGTTTTTGGCCCTGCTGTTAATGGGTACCTGGAGGAGAACACTCTCCCCTACAAGTGCCTCCTCATTCTCGATAATGCCCCTGCCCACCCGCCCAGCTTCAAAGATCATATCCTGGAGGAGTTTTTGTTTATTAAGGTGCTGTACCTCCCACCTAACACCACCTCTATCCTCCAGCCCATGGACCAACAAGTCATTGCAAACTTTAAAAAACTCTACACAAAACACCTGAATGTGCTCTTTGCATTCCTGAATGTGCTCTTTGCATTCCTGAATGCAAAGAGCACTACATTGGGGAAACTAAGCAAATGCTCCAAAAAAGGCTTTATCAACACCGCAGGGACAATTCTAGTGGTCCTCAATCAGCAGTACATCTACACCTTAAAGCAACCAATCACTCTTTTGAGGACAGCGAGGTAAATATTTTGGCCAAAGAAAACAGATGGTTTGAAAGAGGAGTAAAGGAAGCTATTTTTGTCAAACAACAGAACCCATCATTGAATCGGAATGGTGGTTTGAGGTTTAATTTGGACCCTGTGTTCAGCAGGTTACTGAGACCAAAACCCACAGCTCTTAGTCTTGCAAATGAGGTAGAGCCAGGGCTAAGCCAGACAAATAGATGCTAACTAGCCAGTATCAGAGTCGTTCATACCCAACTACAGGGAGCTACACTTCCCTTTGTTCGGAGGTGCTAATGGCAGGATTACTCCGCCCAGTCTTAGTGTAAGGAACCATAGGAGGAGGGGGTTGGCACACCAATTCCGCCCACTCTTACTGTATTTAAGGACTAGGCTACCAGCACTTGTTAGTTCGCTGACGAAGCTCTTCGGATGAGGAGCGAAACGTCCGACACCTTCTTCACAGAAGTACAGATGACGTCTCAAGAAGCCTTTTCCTTCCAGTGATATGCCTCCCCAGACCATCACTGACCCACCAACAAACCGGTCATGCTGAATGATGTTGCAGGCAGCATAACGTTCTCCACGGCATCTCCAGACCCTTTCACGTCTGTCGCATGTGCTCAGGTTGAACTTGCTCTCATCAGTGAAGAGCACAGGGCACCAGTGGTGTAGTTGCCAATTCTGGTGGTCTATGGCAAATGCCAATCGAGCTCTACGGTGCTGGGCAGTGAGCACAGGGCCCACTACAGGACGTCGGGACCTCAGGCCACCCTCATGGAGCCTGTTTCTGATTGTTTGGTCAGAAACATTCACACCAGTGGCCTGCTGGAGGTCATTTTGTAGGGCTCTGGCAGTGCTTATCCTGTTCCTCCTTGCACAAAGGCGCAGATATCGATCCTGCTGAGGGTTGAAGGACCTTCTACGGCCCTGTCCAGCTCTCCTGGAGTAACTACCTGTCTCCTGGAATCTCCTCCATGCGTCCAGCTACCGCAGTGATGCCCTGGTCCAGATCTGGGAGGAAATCCCCCAGGACACCATCCGTAGTCTCATTAGGAGCATGCCCCGACGTTGTCAGGCATGCGTACAAGCACGTGGGGGCCACACAAACTATTGAGAATCATTTTGAGTTGCTACAATGACATTTTAGTAAAACGGACCAGTGTGCTGCATCATTTTTTCACTTTCACTTTTGGGGTGTCTTTGATTTCCCCCCTCTATAGGGTGATCATTTTCATTTCTATCAAATTATGTGGCATCATTTTGTTACTAATACATCACCCACTTATTATCAGGAAAGATATTCAAGATCATTTTTCCCCCAGTTTAGATCTGATGTGTTTTCGAAGTGTTCCTTTAATTTTTTTGAGCAGTGTATATCTATTGTAAAGCGCCGTGTATAAACCGCACCCGTGTATTCACCGCACCCCCATTTTCAGGCTCACGGCGGGGGGGGGGGGGGGGAAATTTTAGTCCATAAATGCTTGCCAACTCTTTCATCTCAAATCAACATGCGTAAAGGTACTAAGCAATTTCAAAAAGAAGAAGAAAGGAGAAATCTGCCGTCCATCAATTCATCTGCAATGGAATTACATAATGCTGCATTGCTTCAGTGTGAATTTGAATAAACTCTGTTTATTCAAGCATACACAAGCAGGGAGGGACCATCAGCGGTGGCCGAGCGAATACGGCGTTGCCTTAACGGGGTCCAACTTCTGTTAAACGGTGGTGAACAAACGGTGATTAATTTTTTTCACCGCTCCAGGAACGCTACAGCAAAGTTCAGGCGGTGTGACCGGGCTTATAGTACGAGTGATCTTCCGCTGAAGCGTTGTAGAAGCGTTTTCTGATATTATTTTTCAATCCGAGTCTGGTCACAGACCTGTCATCGTGTATAAACCGCACCGCGATTTTTTGCTTCTTAGAGGTGGAAAAAAAAGTGTGGTTTATACACGGTGCTTTACGGTAATCCCTAGTGTTAACCAGCGGTTACAGCGGCACCTCCCATTCAAAGCTCCTCGTTTTCTTCTTCTTGCGGGTGGCGGGAGTCGAGTGGCAAACAGCTTTGAGGCGTATTACCGCACCTACCATGTTGGAGTTTGGCCCAGAGTTACAAATGTTCTACGGCAACCGGATCGGCCTGATCTCGTGGCAGAAGCCAATGTTATCTGATCTTCAAAATACACCGGATTGGCAGCTTATCCCAATCCTGAAGATCGAACATTCCTAGGTCAAATTGTGCTTTTCTTCTGCAGGAAGACTCAGAGGATGGTGAGATTGAGGAAAGGCCCAGCGAGGAGTTGCTGTCAGAGGCCGAGCAAGCTACTGAGGAAGGTGAGAAACAAAATTACATCCTCCATACATCCCTCCAGTCCGGCTAAGTTATTTGTCTGCTAAAAAAAATATATTATTCAGGGTCTGCTTTGTTAAATCCTTCTTGGATGTGAACATACTCAATCGACTTCCACTCATTTTTTGCTTCTTTGCCATCAAGCCTTTTTTTGCATTTTGGTGTAGAAATGACATCCGGTGGCGGCATCACGACAGAGAGCGACAACGACTTGGTGGTAGAGTACGAGGACCACCCTTACGCCAGGACTCACACAGGCGGTGAGGGCAGGTCACACTCTGACTCCAACACCGTCAACCAGGACCAGGACTCTTTTAGCATCCTGGATGGAGACTCCCTGCTGGAGGCAGAGGGGCGGATGCTCGACATGCCGCCGCTCTTCCTGCACGTCACCTGCTCTATCAACGCCAAGAGCTCCCATGGCTCCACCCCCATTCGTACACTGCCCACCTGCCTTGGTGAGCCATGATTGATTGATTGAACCTGTGTTTTCATAATTTTATATACAAATTAAAAATCAGTACCTCATTATTATGAAAATTTGACCTCTACAAGTCTTTGGCCCTGTCTCGATTTGTGATTGCTACCTTGTGCATCATCGTCGAGCAGTCTTTAGAGTGGAACTCTTCGCTGTACATGAACTTTGTTGACTACGAGAAGGCTTTCGACAGCATGGACTGCCTACCAAACTGGTCAACTTGATCAAGAACTCCTAATGACCTGCCGAGTAGTCTATGAAGGACAGCTAACAGACAATTTCAGGGTAGAGATTCACCTTTTCTTTTCCTCCTGGTGATTGACTGCACCATGAAAACATCAACAGTAGACAGAAGAAACAGAATCCAGTGGACACTGATTGATGAGTTAGATGATCTGGACTTTGCAGACGACCTGACCATGCTCTCCCACAGCCACTTTCAGATGGTTAAGACAACAGAGTTGGCAGCCAGCTCAGCACAAATTGGACTCAAGAATCAGAAGGGCAAGACCAAGATCCTCAAGGTCTACACAGCAAATGATGACCCAGTCACACTGCATTGGAGTGAGTTGGAAGAGGTAAAGGCGTTCACATACCTGGGCAGCGTCACTGACAAGCAGGGCGGCACAGACACAGATGTCAGAGCAAGAATCGGCAAGGCGAGGGCAACATACTTGCAGCTGAGAAACATCTGGAGCTCAAAGGTGGTGTCAACACGAAGAAAGATCCGACTCTTCAACTCCAACGTCAAGTCAGTCCTACTGTATCGACCAGAGACATAGAGGACAATGACGACCACCATCAGGAAAGTGTAGACACTCATCAATAGCTGCCTGAGAAAGGTCCTCCAAATACACAGCCCTGACACTCATCAGCAACGCAGACCTGTGGCAGCATACCAACGACCTGCCAGCCGAGGACTAGATCCGGCACACAAGATGGGGATGGATTGGGCACACACTGAGGAAGCCAGCCAGTAACACCACAAGGCAAGAACTGAAGTGGAACCCCCCAGGGAAGCGGAAGAGAGGAAGGCCAAGAAACAATTGGTGACGAGACCTCGATGCTGACATCAAGAGGATGGGAAAGACCAAGAGAGAGTGGACTGTTGTCAGTGGCCTATGCTCCAGGAGGAGCGGTGGGCCAAATTAATACTAAGCGAGCACACTTACACAGTCTATATGCTAAGTGTAAATATAGAAGAGTGTGAAGTGATACACAGCCTTAATATTGTGACCCCAGGTGAGATCATTTCCTGCCTGGATGACACCGAGGCCTTACAGTCCGTGGACCTGAACGAGCTCTCGGTCACGTTGGACATCTTCGTCCTGACTCTTCCTCTGGATATCGAAGTGATGGGCGACTTTCATCACAACAGGTGAGCCGAGGCAGGTGTAATCAGTGTAAGGTGTAATTGAAGTCACCGTTAAAATGATCGTCATGTACCGTACTCGTGTGCAGGTACACCTCAGAGAGCAGTGTGTCTCTGAACCGCTCTCCAGCACAGCCGTCGTCTTATCGGTCCGACGAGGAGCTGACAGCCGTGCTGGATGGCCTTAGGGGAGCTGATGTGGACATGTGAGTTTCATTGTTTTTATGTTATTCTACTGCCTGCAGTGAGGCATCCATTTTGAACTTAACTTTATACAAAGTTTAAAATGTGAAAGATAGATGGATAGATAGAAAGATACTTTATTAATCTCTAAGAGAAATTCACGATTCGAGCAGCTCTTCAGAAATCATAATAAAGTCATAAACAATTAAAGTCATAAACAATCAAGGCAAAATAATAAAAGAAAAATAAGAAAGTACACTAAGAATAAATACATAAATAAATAATACGGAATGGTTAGCTTCCAATTTGTAGTGCAATATTACAGTACATAATAATAAATAAAAATTTGTGGTGCAGAAAAATGCACCACAACATGCACCAAATGCATCAGTTGCTTTTTGTCATCTGTCAGGGTCTGTGGTGAACCTTTATCCAAGCTGCCACTTCCTCATAAGCTGGCAATCGAGGCTACAATGGACGAGGTGAGTGTTCTTTCTCACATGCAATGACACACTTCCGCCTGCAGAGGCCGCCAGCCGGCTGAAATAACGCAGCTCCACTTTGGAGGTAAAAGCAGAGATATCTTTTCCCTACTGTGAACCAAACGTTGCGAATGATTCCTCTCTGCCAGATCCGCTGGCTGTTGGAGGATGAGATAGTTTCCACCCTGCGCCGCTCTCGGACCATCGGCCTGGCCACACTGCACAAAGTGGCGGAGCACATCATGCTGTCGGTCGGCCGTTCACACTGCCACAGTGAAGATGTCCCCCTTCAGTTTGTCTTCCGGCCGGAGCAGTCACTGGACAAATTCAAAGAGGCATGCTCATACACAACTCCTGGCTTTAAAAGAGTTTTTCTTCAGTCATAACGCTGACATGCACACATTAGTGAGGCTTGTGATGTAGCTCCACGGACAGACTTTTACAGGAGGAGAGCCCAAGTCTATAAGCCTCCTGTGCCCCCTTTAGCCTTTTTTTTGGTTAACCTTAGCTACATTACCTTAAAAGATAGGTAAAGGTGAAAAGCCCACATCCTCACCCTGTAACTTGTGTAACCCTGCAGGAGTTCCGTCGGATGCCGCTCTCAGGCTATGTGCTCAACGTTGAACAGGACAATTTCTACTACGTGTCTCTGAGCCGGCTGCACCCTCAGAGGATCCACGCCGACAAGAGGCTGTCTGAGAGCACAGCTGCCACCCTCCAGCAGGCCGTCTCTGACGGTGGGCCGCCTCAGGAAGAGTCCTTCCTGGAGAGTGCAACCACAGAGACAGATGATGGGGTAAGAGATATGGAACAGTTTAGTGTGTATTGGCTTACAGTGTTAGTGTGGCTTGTAGTTGTCTTTGAAACAATAAATAACTTATAATAACAAACATGTCGCACCTGCAGGCCAACGTAGCAGGTGACCCAACCGTGGAGCCTGGTGAGAAGGATGGACTCGCCAAGTCTGATGCTGACAATGACTCACAGAGTTCCGTTAGCTTGGTGGCAGACAAATGTCAGTCCAGTAGCCTCCTACTCCTGAATGAGCGGTGCCCCGAGCCCACTTCACCCCCAAAGACGCCCTCCAGCGTCAGCCTGGCTGAGTCTGTGCAGTCGGTCTCTCACAGTGAGTGTACCACACAGCAAGTGTCTCTTCTAGCAAATTTGCTAATCACTTTATCATATTACAAAATTGCTGCGCCTTCCCTAAACTGTTCACACAAATTTCTAAAATCCTAAAACTCCTCAAATTTATGAATGCATACTATTGAACAACATTGACGTTGTCTATTCCCAGCAACCTAACCATCTGGACAGACATTTAGCAGAGCTCATTCCCTGCTGCTCCCTCCAGCTTTCGAGCTTGTTTTAGCGGAGCGAGGCAGTCATTTCCAGAAAGGCGAGAGTGAGGGCACTAGCTCGGGCCTAGCTGTTGATTTATTCCTGCTGAGGTTGGGAGCCTGACAGAAGTGTGTAATTGTCTTTCTCAGACTGCAGCAAGCTCAGGCCCAGTCGAGTCCAGAGTGTCGTTTCCAGCCAAGGAAGTTTGGATTCCGACATGCAGGGTGAGTGTGAAGTCACTGCATGCTGGAAGCCAACTCTTCTCATGAATAAAAAAAAATGCAGCACAGACAAAATCCAAACAAGGCCACAATGTTTAAATAAAAAAAAACATGCAATGTGGCATTATTACATCATCTCGCTTGTGTCAATAATCCTGAAGACAAAGGGCCTTGCAGTGAACCCTGTGGAGCTTCCTGTCATTGCGTTTGATGTTCAATGGTTAATATCACGTTCCTTAAAGGTTATGATGGTGGCAGCAGCGACTCAGAGTGCGAGAGTCCCACCCTGGATGAACATGAGAGTCGGACGCATCTGATGCCTGACTTCTGGCTCATCGTGAAGATCCACCAAGACAGAGTCAAGGTTTACTCGCATTCCAGGTGAGACAAGCCTCAGGAACCTTCCTTCGCATCAAAGGAATAGGTCTTCAGTCGATTCCCACTGGTCCAAAATGTTACTAATTTATTTATTAATTTAAAAAGTTTAATGTGATTTATTGAGGTTTATTTTATGTTTACAGGAGTCTCAGTGAAGAACAGGAGCCAAGCACCAAGGAGCTAGAGACCAGGGAGGACAAGCAGGAGCTGCCCGAATATTTACAACTGCACCAGTTGGTGGTGAGGAAGATCGGGGAACTCTGTCGAGTAGTCAATCAGGTACTACTACTACTACTACTACTACTACTACTACTGCTAAACTAAAATACTTTCTAAGCTAGCATACTGTGGAATTCCATTTTTACAGGGTATATAACAATTATAATTTCTGCAAATGTACAGTATTTAATGCCCTTGGGTTTACTTTTTTGGGGTTTTGCTTGTACTTTGTAGCGCATGCTGCTGCAAGACTTGCATGACAGCCATATGTGCAACTCCCTGTTGGTGGCGGAGAGCGAGGAAGACATCTGGAAGAACGAATCTCTGTACAGGCAGAAGCGCAACACCTCAGATGGTCAGTTTGTCTAGCTACTGTATTTAATAATAATGATAATTAATAATAATAATAATAATAAATTTTATTTATGTTGTACTTTACATTTTAGCAATCTCAAAGTTCTACCGAGTGGGGAAAATTAAGTTTATGAACGAAGCATGAGTATAGTTATAAAACTAAATCTATACACGATATTAAAAAAAAAAAAAAAAAAAAAAAAGATAGGTTTTAAGTCTTGTTTAAAAACCTCTACAGTCTTTGGGGCCCTTAGGCAGTCAGGGAGGGCATTCCACAGCCTTGGAGCCGCAGAGGAGAAGGCTAAAAACACAAGCTAAAGGGGGCAAGTGCAATGTACAGTGTGTACTAAGGACTTTATGTGTGGTCCATAGATTACCACGCAGAGGAGAGCTACCAGGCCAGAGACTATCTGGCAGCCACCATGCAGTTCATACCGGGCCATTTTGCCTGCGATGTGGTGTGGAGCACCATTATCCACATCCACCCACGTCTCAAGATGGGACCCAGCATGGGGGTTTCCAGAGGTGGGTGTCCAAGGACGCAGAATAATAATTCTTCAATCTAAGGAGATCCAATAATTTAAAAGATGTTGCCTTTATAAATATAATTTTCGCTAAAAAGATTATCTTCCATCATCTGTAGAAGACAAATCCCCAAACCATGACCATGATGTAGAATATGATGAGAAAATATAGTCAAGTATTTAAGCAATATACATTGAGATGTTGATTGTATCTCCTTATCACAGCCATGCAGGCACTGCGTTCTGTGCTCAACTCTTTCTGCGTGGTCAACAGGAAGAACATGTTTGTTTACCAGGAGCGCACCACCAAATCGGTCTTCTACCTCAGGTTGGTGAAAACCTCTCTCTGGGCTGCATCTTCACCTGCAGGAGGGTTTCATCTGTGCATAAAGCATGAAATAAATATACCACAGCAGCAATGATGTGGAGAGGAAATGTAAATGTCATTTGATGAGGGCTGCGCGTCTATGCTTGTATATTTGACTGTGAAGGAACACACAATACAAGATGTTCATGTTGTAAAACATGCTTGTTCGTCCTTGTCTGCAGTCTATCTATGGTGTTGGCCGACTTCATCGTCTAATTTGTATATCATGTTTTTAAATCTCACCTACCAACAGAACATGAAGTTTGAGGAAATATGCCTTTTGGAAAATATCCATGTTCGTGTGGATGTGGCCTTAAATGTGCATGAGGGGGGCACAGCAGGACCAGAAAATGTCGCTATGCCAGCAACACTGAACTCCCTCATGCTACCTCTTCTTATTTGCTGGCAGACCAGGGGCCTTACTTATGAAACTGCG